>NW_006160167.1:282271-311062 GCF_000334495.1 Tupaia belangeri chinensis | reverse complement strand
GGAATGGCTCCAAGATGGTGCCTGAACACCCCTGCCTGTATCCACAAGGGTAAAGGCTCGAACCACAGCTTGTCTAAGCCTTGGCAGAAGAACTTGTGATCCTTCCAGACCATGGAGGCAGGGAGGCCTCTAAGGAGCTGCTAGGACGCCATCCCCCACTCGCCTCTCTTAAGTCCTCTGGGATGCTGTCATGAGGCATCTTCTCATCACCGCCCAGTTCTGTGGAGGTGTGGGTGGGACTTTCCTCCCCACCCATCAGAACCAAGCAGCAGGGTGTAAATAAACTACCTGCCCCAGTCCATACGCGGCTCCTCAGTAATAGGGCTTCATGCGACTTTCAAGGCAGTTATCCAGCCCCTATTGCTTCTAGGCTGTCTTTTTGGTGTAAGGGACAAGGATCTTGGGAGGTGGCCCCTTTGACTTGTTCTTCTTTGTGAGTGGCAAACTGAATCTAAAAGCTTGTATCTTTTAGACTTCTGTAGCTTTTCTTATCAAATCAATCTGATCTTGGTCTTGCTTTGTGTTCTAAGTGAGTTTTATACTCTGAGTCTTTTTGTACTTCATTTTCTCATTTTTAAATAATATTTATATCATATTTCCAAAAGCCAAGTGCTTTATGATGTATTAACTCATTTAATATTTCCAACAACCCTACAAAACAGGAGCTGTTGTTATTTATCCATTTTCTTAAATGAGGAAAACTAGGGGCCATCAGATGGCGTGGTGGTTAAGGGCACTGGACTCCCACATGGCTGACTATGGTTTGAGTCCCAGACCTGGTGGCTTACTTTCTCATTTTCGCTCAGTCTCTCTCTCCCACTTTGGTCAAAATTTAAATGAATAGATAAATAAATAAAGTTAAATAAAATAATTCTTTATTTTTTTAAATGAGGAAACTAAAGTCCAGAGTGGTTAGGAAGCTTGTCCAGATGATGTGGTAGAGTAAGGACTCAACCCCAGAGAGGCCACTCTGAGGGTACATTTTCCTGGATTCCATCCAAACTTATGTTACGGTTAATCATCAGTAGTCCAGAAATTTTCAGAACCTTGCAGCAAGAAGGTGCCTAAAGGATAAGAGGAAATGGGTCCCAAGAGACCCAGGGAGCCACCTTTCAAGCCCTAAACTCCCTACCTCCAGATTCTTGAAATTGGAGAAAATTCATTTATATTTGGTTAAGCCACTGTAGTTGGGCTTTTGTTACATGTAACTGATTATAATCCTAAAAATGCAGAGGATCTTTAATGAGATTGCATTATCGAATAGAAATATAATGTAAGCCACATATGTAATAGAACATATTCTAGTAGCCATGTTTTTTTTTTTTTTTTTTTTTTTTGAGAAATTTTCACTGTAGGGCGCGTGCGCTCGCCAGACAGACAGAGAGAGACATAGAGACAGAAAGCGAGAAATCACCCCCCAGGGGGGATGGTCACGCCGCAATCCCTTCTCCTCCATTCTCCTCTCGGGATCTTGGGCACGCACGCACACGCGCCCGGCGTGAGTTTTAAGCCACCGGGTCCAGGACACGAACCGCGGTCGACTACGTGGGAGTCCAGCAACATAGCCATTACGCTAACTGCTGGTTCCCCTAGTAGCCATGTTTTTAAAAGGCAAAATAAATTGGTAAAATTAATTGTAATAATACATTTTATTTAACCCAATATATTCAAAGCATTATGATTTCAATGTGCCAATATAAAAATAGTCATCTCTTTACATTCATTCTTTAAAAACCAGTTCTTTGTAATTCAGTGTGCACTGTATATACTTCATTTATGACGTATCTCGGGTCAGACTGGCCACATTCAAGAAGAGCTCAGTGGCCACACGGGGCAGCTAGAGGCGGTGGTACTGGACACCGCCCTCCTTGACCTCGCCTATGTGCTACTTCTCCAACTTGACCACCCTGGAATCAGGAAGGGAATTGAAGATAACGAAGCTGGGTTCCCCCTCAGCTGTTGGCATGCAGTAGGTCTGAGTGCTGCAGGGGACACAGGAGTTCTAAAAGTTCTCCAAGTGACTCTAGAGGCAGTTAGGGTTGGAATCCTGAGCCTCATTATTGCATGATTGGAAACAGTATGCTTTTTGTTGCTGGGCATGGTGGCACGTGCCTGTAATCCCAGCTACCTGGGAGGCTGAGGCAGGCAGGAGGATCTCTTAAGTCCAGGAGTTCTGGGCTGTAGCACACTATGCCAATTGGGTGTCTGCACTGAGTTCAGCATCAACATGGTGACCTCCTGGGAGTGGGGGGCCACCAGGTTGCCTAAGGAGAGGTGAACCGGCCCAGGATGGAAACAGCATGCTTTTGTTTTTCCCCCAGATACTACTCTTTCTAAAGCAAAAGTGGCAGACTCACACTGGGTCTAATCTATCTCTCTCTCTCTCACACACACACACACATACACAGGCACAACCTGCTCAGTCTGGTCCTTAGCAGTTCAGTGCATTCTGCTGTATGTTACCAGGCAAATGTAGCTCTTGTCCCCAGCCTGACCAGATCATTCTGAAACACCAAAGAGCTCTACATTCTCAAGGAGGAAAGGTATCGCAGATCCTGAGACCATGAACAGGTGTTGGGCCTAAAACATAGATGTGACTTGTGACTGTGTCCTGGAAGGGGCAAAACAAGCCCCTTTTCATTTCAGAGACTGGCATTTCCTCTGTTCAGTGCTTCATAACCTGCTCTCAGCTCACTCCTCCTTGACCAGTGCTTGCTCCCTGCTCCTCCGAGGTTAAATGGACAAGTAGCCAGAAGAATTTTAGGGTGTCATGCATAGGTAGCAATTCTTTTGCTCTCTTGACAGTTTTTCATATTGTTTCCTGTCATTTAACAAACTTGGTCCCTATCATATTTTTTCTGCTAATATTTTACCACTCAAGCAAGACTTTGGCCCACTGTACTTTGCTTTCATTGAGGTCTGTGAACTCTGATACCATAACTGAATTCATCATGCTCCATGTCATCCATTTCTTGCATGGAACTTTCTCCCTCTTTCTAAGGAGTATTTGTGAGATCACCTCTCCATCGCAAAATGATTAGTATTGACAATTTCCATCGACCTGTGTCGTCCTGTCCTAGCCCGGCCCCCACTTTATCTCCATGGGCAACCTCTATTCTAAATTTTGTACTTTTACTTCCTTAGTAGAAGTTTTATCACTTATATGCCTAAGTAAAAGATCTGTTCATTTTTGGATTTTATAAGGATCATGCTGTACATAGTCTATTTTCCCCACTCTACAGTTAATAACATTCAGTGTTGCTGATTGGGCTATCATTCATTTAATTTCATTCACTGTATGTCACAGCCCAGGTAACTGTTTCTCCCTGTAATGGATATCCAGCTCGAGATTGTTTCTAGTATACTGATAATTCAGATAGTGCAGCTGTATTTCTTGATTTCCTGGTTCACAGGCATTAAGAGTTCTGTGTTATAGGAATGTAAATATTCAAATTTACGAAAAGATAAGGCAAATTTACTTTTTCTAAAGGGATGCACCAATGTAAACGCCCACTAACAACTCACATAATCCCCAAGTTCAATATGACTAGACTTATAAACTTTATTAATCAAATAGGTGTGAAATAATGGTATTTACTGTCTTGGATTGCATTTCTCTGGCTAAGCGTATCTTCATGTATTTATTAGTCATATATCTCGTCTTGTATGGAAATGTTTTACATCTTTGCCTTTTTCTACTTGTTTTATATCTTTTCTTACTGATCTGTAATTCTTTATGTATTGGATAATACTTTGTCAGTTATTCTATGCATGTTAATTTTTTGTCCCAGTTGTACTCTTCACTTTCAGGGGTATTTTTTTGTTTTTAAGGGTTTTTTTTCCCTAAAGAATTATATTATTTAACTTTATTTACGTACTTACTTGTTAATTTGACCAGAGACAGAGTGAGAAAGTGGGAAAGCAAGTCAGGTCTGGGACTTGAATCATGGTCGGGCATGTGGGAGTCCAGTGCCCTTAACCACCATACCACTTGCCGGCCCAGTTATTTTTTTTAAACAGAGGGTGTGTGTGCTTGCCAGAGTGGGGAAGTGAGAAATCACTCCAAAGGGAGAATGGCCATGCCACAATCCCTTTTCTTTTCGGGATTTTTGGCAAGCACATATGCCTAGCATGATTTTCAAGCCAATGGGTCCTGGACTCAAACTGCAGTTGAACCTGTGGGAGTTCAGCGCCTTAACCATGCCACTTGCTGGCCCCCAGGTGTATTAGTTTATGTAGTTGTAATTTACAAGGTTTTAAGATTCAGAACCTTGGGTCCAGCAGATAGCATAGTGGTTACATCACTGGACTTCCACACTGCCAACCATTGTTTGAGTTCTGGACATGCGGGTGCACCCAAGATCCCAGGATAATGGAGAAGGGATTGTGATGTGGCCATCCCCCGTGGGGGGTGCTTTCTCACTTTATGTCTTCTCTGGTGAGCCTCATACTATACAGCAAAACCTCCTTAAAAGGATTAAGTACCTTACGATATGCATATGTTTGTGTATTCCCTTTTCTAGTTAGTTCTGTGTCCATTTTAAAAGAACTACTACAATTTAAATCAGTAAGTTTTCACCTGCATCTTAGGAATATTTTAAGCCCTTAAATTCACCTGGAGTTGACTTTTGTGCATGGTATGAGGTATAAAAAATTTTCACAACATTGTGGTTTTTCCCTCTCAACAGACTATAAATTCTAATGGCATCTGCTCCTATACAGGGTTTATTAATGTGAAAAGTCTGTTTTGACAGGTATCTTTAATCTCCTTGTGGAAATAAAATTAAAGCAGATGCACACACTAGGGGTTTGCATACTAATTCTTTCCAGTTTTAGAAATAGCTTTTGGCTTCAAAGGACATCTTGGACACCCATATTTTCCAAATGCAATTTGTACTCCTCCAAATTTAAGCCATGTGGACACTGCACATCATCAATACCTACTGAATTTTTGCTTAAAAGATGTGCATTCCTGGGCTCCAACCTAAAAAATTGGGATCCCTGAAGCTGGGTGCTGAAAATACATCTATAAGCTCCCCTTAGGTGATTCTAAAACATTTAAAAATGAAAAACTAGGGTTGAGGCTGGCACTGAGGTAATGCATTCACTGCTCAAGAAAATGCTGGATCCCATGTAGTGATCAGTTCCAATCCCCAGCCTACTCAGTCTGAAATACGCTGGGGACAATTCCAAGTGTCCAAGATCTGAGGGTCTGGTGGACTAGAGGTGGCTTCTTTCACCCTTATGTGCACTTGCACTACCATGAAGGAAAAAAAAAAGCAGAATATAGCCTACTTCTAGTCTCAGAGCGTGCCAACTCATGAGTGCATTAAATTTCTTCAGGTTCCTCTCCTATTCATGTCTTTGTACATGTAACCTTCATCTGGATCCCATTCATTCTTTGTCTTGACTCAAACATGAATCTCTCCATTAAGAGCCTTTTTAAACATTCATAATAGCAATTGGCCCAAACCAACATCCATTAGAAAATCTAAGCACCTACTTAAGCATTGATAGGGTTTAAATACTTATTTTGACTAGAGACAGAGAAAAAGCAAGCTGCCAGGCCTGGTACTCAAACACGTGGGAGTTCAGCATTGCCCAACCACACCACCAGCCAACCCCAGACAGGATTTTAATACTGACTAGTGTTTGATATTTCAGAAATTTCAGGGAGTGGACTTAAATATGATAAAATATTTGGGTCTCTGGGAGACAGAGGGAAAGCAAGCTGCCAGGCCTGGTACTCAAACAGCAGTCTGCCACGTGGGAGTTCAGCATTGCCCAACCACACCACCAGCCAACCCCAGACAGGATTTTAATACTGACTAGTGTTTGATATTTCAGAAATTTCAGGGAGTGGACTTAAATATGATAAAATATTTGGGTCTCTGGCATCACCTAAGGTTAACATGCTTAATGTTTTACTCTTCACTGTTCTTGCATCTGACACATAAGCTTGCTTGTTCAGCACGATGGTTAGATACCTACTTTAAATCGCCAGGTTCAATTTTTAGGTCTCTCAGCTTTTTTCCTGGAATTATTTTTATTGAACTTTATCTTGTTATATATTTATTTTGACCAGATAGGGACAAGTGAGAGAGAGGAAGTGAGAAAGGAAGCCGCCAGGTCTGGGACTTGAATCCCGGTGGGCCATGTGGGAGTTCAGTACTTCTAACCACCATACCAACCTGCCAAACCCGAGGTCTCTCAACTGCTAAAAGGAGCTAGAATTAACCGTGACTGTGACTATTATAGGTCATATTAAAAGATAAACATATTAATGTAGCTTCACATTTAAAAAAGGAATCAAGTCTATTTCCCAAGTGCCCAGTTGCAGCCATCACTTTAATGTATATTTCCAATTCACTACTAATTAATTACTAACGTAATTCCCTATCTGGCATATAGCACAATAAAACAACTCACGTCCTGACCTTTCAGTATACCGTGGATGTTCAGGCAGTGACTGTGATGCACTTGCACCCAAATTAAGATGATAATGTTGCCATTGCTGGGAAGTCTCCAAAATTCCTGGTTCTAAATCCAGTCTCAGATTTAACATTTCACCACTGGCAGTTCCCAAAGCACTGTTTCACTCTCAAGTTGAGGTCTGGCCACAAAAAATCTAAGACTGTAGCTTATAAACTGGCTTTGGTATTTTATATAAAATATGCTTTGGGTCATTGTAGGGTTGGTGACCAATTCTGTAGGGAAGACAAAAACACAAAAACAAAAAACAAAAACCCCAAAAACCAAAAAAATAGCCCCTACAATTAAGCCATTTGACATGTTCTTTTAATTCTACCCCTCCATCTCCAATCCTCCAATCTTTACAGCATGAATTAACACAGCCATTAACTGGGAAAGTCAGGGCCCCAGGCCAGAGCAGCAGGGAAGAACACCCTTTTTGCTGATCACTCTGCTGCTGCTGCTGCTGCTGGCTGCTGGGCTCTCCAAAGGACAGCTCTAAAGTGGCCATTTTTAAAAAAAAACAGTTCCAATACTTCACACACAAAACAACCCACTGAAATCTCCAATTTCCTAGCACTATCATGTTATAATAACAAAAAGACATGAAGCCTATATTTGGGACAATTAAGAAAATTAAGTTTACAAATAAATTTATTATTCAAATTCCAAAGCAAAAAAAAAATCTCAGGTTTAAAATCCTCATCTACTGGGAACGATCATATAGAAGACATTAAATAGCTAATACTAATGAAATACTATCACAATACCAGAATCAACTAGTTTGGCAGATGACTGATGCACATTAATAGCTACTAGGCAGATGTGACAAGTTTCAGATTTATAACTTCACTTATAAGATAGCCCATCCCTCTGTCTAGTTTGCTTAATTTTTCTTAGCCATGAAAGGGTTACCTTACCTCCTTGGGCCGAGGGGTCAGGACCAATCAATAGGCAAGGTGAAAGAACTGTAAGTGAAGATGATTGTCCCAAATGCTTCAGAGATTTCTTTTTCCTCCTGGAAATAAACATCCCAAGGTCTCCATTGCACTTTTATTTTAATGTAATATTTGGGACAATTGTTCAAAAGGGCTGTTATTTCCCAATTTAGTCTGAGGTCATAATAAAACAAGAAAAAAAACAGTGTTGGGGATTTCAGTTTCTCACCCTTATCATCAAGACTCACTGCCTCCCATCATCAATATTTATTGAGCATTTACAGTGTACTAGGCACAATAGAACATACAGAAAACATTGTCCCTGCTCTTGAGGAGCTTACATTCTAAAAGAAAAAAAAATACACCTCTTTTAAAATGGCAATTTTTGTTTGGTGTTTTCTGCAAAGTACTGAGGAAATATTCTGTAGGGTGAGCTTTGGGTATAACTTAGCCCCATCATTATTTAGAGAATACGGGAAGAGGAAGGATTTTAAAGGCAGACAATGACAGACCATTCAGGATAGGTAGGGCTTACAGGGAGATAAACACAATCTCATCAACTAAGGAGAGATTTGCTGCAGTAAATAGGATGAGGGAAATAGTTTGTGGGATGCAAGCAAAGGAAGCAGGGTTATCTTAGACATTGAGTGGAGCCAGAAAATTCATGCGGCCTTTTTCCAAGTACACGGCCACCAAGTAGGAATGGTTGGTGACAAGACAGAAGGCTAAAAAGGGAAGGTAATCTTGTGCACCTGACAAATAGGAAGAATAAAGGATCAAAATTGAAGGCAGGCTATAAGAATATCAAGAAATCCTTAAAAACAAAAGTGATTTGGAAGCACAAAACTTACAGTTAATGCTACCCAGTGTCATGATGGGCCAAGAACATTGTGGCTTCCTAAGTTAGAAAATGCCATATACCAAAATTTTAAATGGAACAACACATTATTTTTTCCAATCAATCTTCCCCTCCCCCAGAAAAACTAGCAATTCCGTATTTTTGAGGGGAGGAGGGAGAGAGAGGGGAATATGAGACATGGTTGGGAACAGTAGTTATATTAGTAGTATTGTTGTTATGATAAACTTTGTATTTAAACTTGATAAAAGCCCATTAGCTGCCAAGAGGGAATAAGGAATAAATTTCCAAAAATGTACAATTTCTTTTAGAGAAGTTTTATACAAAGATCATATAATAATAAAGGGGTCAATTTATCAAGAGGATATCATTGTAAATACATGAGCACATGTACTATTTGTCGGTCTTTTTTTTTCATTCATAAAACTTTTATTCCACTTACATGAACTTAATACACGTGTTCTTAACAATTATGCTTGGATTGTTCATGAAAATTTCATAAGACATTAAACAAAGCTAGCCGTCAACTCAAGTTATTTCCCTGTGAACTATTTTTACAGCACATGCATGTTAGGCAAGTATCAAACTAAAAAAAGTGAAATACATGGGTTGTTTTACTGTCGGTTAAATACATGGGTTGTTTTACTGCTGTGCTTGATATACATGAAATAATGGATATCAAGCAATTCATTTTTACTGCATCTTTACTTTTACATTTGTTCTTAGGTTGCCTAAAACATTTAAATACAAATAAAATGAGTGTAGCAAAAATAATGAAAGCAAACAGCAGGTAACTTTACAAATAATGGAATGTGAACCGTTTCTGCACTTATCCAGAGTAAATTGGGTCACAACTTTGTCTAAAAGAACACTTCTCAGCTGTAGTTAAAGGTGTGCACATTGACATTGAGAATTCCACAGATACACATGGCTCAGCATGCAGTATCCACGGGATGTCTGTTTCTATCACAGCCTTCTAAGTGCTCCCAAACCTTAAAGTACCCACAATAATTACGCCTGTGACCGGAACCAATTATCCCTTTTATTCCCCACCAGGACAAACCAATATGTAGGCAGTTTTCTTTGCTTAGACATGGAAGCAGTTTTAACACTGGCCCTTGTGAAGCCACAATGTACCAAAAGTACTACGCCAAACATTTATAACTTGTATAAAATTCCACATCCCCATATTGGCCACCTCAAGATGAAAACAGATAACGCCCTAAATGTTAACTGGCTCTACTCCCCTAATATTAAACATAAAAACCACATGGGAAATATAGAAATTCAAATAGAAGTAACATAAACCTGTCATAAATCGTAAACAAAAAACTATTTGTGGGACAGCATGGATGACAAATGGTCTACTGTGTAAATTTTAGAATGAGGCAGACAAAAATTGGAAGGCCGGTTAATTTTCCCCTCCTTCTCCTGCTTCAGCTTCATCTCCTTGGGTATCCGATGTCCACAACTGATTTAAAAAGAAAAAAGGAAAAATATATGAGGTAGAGACCCAACACAATAAAGTCTCAAGTTCTACCTTTAAAAACGTCATCATTGCAAACCAGAAAAAAAGTAAATTTAATTAAAAAAAAAAAAGTCAGACGGCCAGTGCGCTGATAGGGAAGGGGAGTAAGGGGAGGGGGAGAGGAGGACATGCCACAATCTCTTCTCCATCTCTCTCCCTTTGGGATTCTGGACACTAATGGACATACACTTGAGTGTTTTACAAGCCACTGGGTGGTCTGAGACTCAAACTGTGCAGTTGGTCATGTGGAATCCAGATCACCAGGCCATGGGTTAGCCCAAACACCCCTGATATTAAAGTTAGTTAACTGAAGTGCTTATTTCATTTGATATAAAGTTTACTTCATTCTTTAAAACTCACAAGTTTGCAGATAGTGCCCAACTGGACTAAAATAATTTTAGGAGTTTAATGGTAATAATAATAATGAATATGTACACAACACTGTTCAAACCCCCCCCCCCTTTTTTTTTCCCAAAACTCTTTTCATCAGGCCAGCTGGAGGCAAGGTGGTTAAGGCAGCTGAATCTAACAGGGCTGATTATGTAATTCAAGTCCTAGACCCAGTGGCTTGAAAAACATGCCAGGCACATGCATGTCTGAAATGCCAAAAAGAGAAACAGAGAAGGGATTGAAGCATGACCATGGGGGCGGGGAGGCTTTCTCAGTCTCCACCCTCCCACACCTTCTGTCTCTCAGGCAAGCTCAACTGCCCTCTAGCAAATGAAAAAAGAAACAATGCTCTCTACAGAAAATATTCAAGGCTAGAATGCTGAACTGGCTTATATAAAACTGGCAGTGGATCTGAATAAAGACAGAAGTAAATTGTGTAAAATGATAACACAGTCCCTAAGAGAAATTGGCCCTCAAACTAGGAAAAGCAGTAACATTAGACTGTAATCTGTAATTCCTGATACATAGCAAGGTGCCTGATAATTTTTTCACCTAAACCTTAGAACTTCAGATTTAATATTTATCTGAAGAATAGAAAATGCTAAGGAGACATATAAACCAACTATAATATGTGGGCTTTATTTGGCTCCCACGTCAAGTAACAAATTTTTTCTTTTAATCAAAAAAACAACGGAATTCAAGTATTATTTAGCTATTTAGTATTATTAGAGAACTACTGCTGACTTTTTGGGTATGATAATGGCATTGTGGTTCTTTTGAAATCTGAAACATGCCAAGGACAACCATGACCTTCCATAAATAAGTCATCTTAAAATAAGAGACATGGTAGAAGTCTAAAACTAAGAATCACAGAACAATTTTGAAAATTTATGGCAACAATAGATATGCAACTAATGAATGTATATTTTTATTCCTTGGTTTATTATTTCAGATGCTATAGTCTTTTTCAAGAAAGGGTATTATATTTAATAAAGTCCAGAAATATTATAATAAAAACATCTCTCCAACCATATCAACCACTAACACTGCTGTGTGTACTTACTGTCAAATTGTCTCTCAGTAACTGCATTATTAGCGTGCTGTCTTTGTATGACTCTTCACTTAATGTATCAAGTTCAGCAATGGCTTCATCAAAAGCCTATGATTTTAAAAAAAGTACATTTCAGTACTCAAATAATAAAGATAGTCAAATTTCCACATAATGGTTAAAATACATACTGTCTTTGCAAGAGAGCAGGCTTTCTCTGGCGAGTTCAGAATCTCGTAATAGAACACAGAGAAGTTCAGGGCCAGACCCAATCTGATAGGATGTGTGGGCTGCATTTCCTTTTTGCTGATTTCAAAAGCTTCTTGGTATGCTTGTTGTGACTGATCCACAATCCCTGGATAGATAATAAAACACACCAAAATGTAGTCATCAAGTTTGCATTTCATTCTCACCCCTCAAAACCAAATCTTTAATATTCCTCCTCTATAATATTAACCTTAATTGAAAAAAGACCCTTGATGTTTTAAAATAATTTAAAAAGTCTTCTACTAGAACACATTAACCATTAGTCAAGATAAAAAAAATCTCATCATTGGGGCTGGCAGGTGGTGTGGTAGTTAAGGCCGCTAGACATGGGTTGAGTCCTGGAACTGGCAGCCTGCTTTCTCATTTTCTTTCTTTCTCTTTCTGTCCCTCTCTGGTCAATCTATAATAAAGTTAAGTAATTCTTAAAACGAAACAAAACAAACCCACTTTTAATTTAAAATAATTAGTTTTGTGGGCCAGCAGGTGGCATATGGTTAAGGCGCCAGATTCCCACTAGCTTACCACGGTTCAAGTTCTGGACCTGGCAGCTTGCTTCCTCACTCTCCCTCTTTCTTTCTCTGGCCAAACTGAATAATAATAAATAAATAAAATAAAATGATGAGTTTGTGATATGCCTCAGTTTTCCTGTGACCTGTTTCTTAAAATTTTAAGAAAACATCCCTGTACACAAAAGTGGCTTTTCAGAAAGCACATATTTTAGAATACTAACATTAAGCAGTAGATATGTTCTCAGGACTGAAAAAATGAGTATTATTGCTCCTTATCCAGTGCTCTTAGCAATTAAAAAATGACTCCCCTCCCAAATGTTTAAACTTCAAAAAGACAACTTCCATATTATTTTTATACAGGTTCAACCAATAGGTTTGAAAACAGTGTACCTTTTTTATCATCACCAGCAGCAACCTCAGCCAAGTAACGGTAGTAGTCACCTTTCATTTTCAAGTAGAAAACTTTACTCTCTGCTTGTGAAGCATTGGGGATCAAGAACTTTTCCAAAAGAGACTAGGGAAAAAAGATAAAAGGCACTTACAAAACTGAAAGAATGTGCATGTCTCAAGAATGTACTACAGTCTAAGTAGTAAAACTTTAATTCACAACATTGCCAATGATACAATTGGAAATGTAACAGGCTCATAAATTTGTGGTTTAAAAGAAGAATGTTTTGGGCAGCAATATTAAAATTTTTAAAGTTAGTGCTCAGCTCACGATTTAGGAGCATAGAATACCAGTCCCTGACAATGGTTCTCTCACTCCCTCCCACCCCCCCCGTAAGTGTGCTATAGCAACCCCCGTAAGTGTGCTATAGCAATTTAAAAAAAAAAAAATTCCACTTTTCCATGAACTTCCTGAAGTCTCCTAATAGATGAATCTTGGGTGACTCTAACAGCAATATTATGTGAACATAATGTGCACTACACCACAGAATCCATGCCAGAGGAATCAGAACATCATTAACTTCATTTATTAGAACACAATTTAAGTAAGACTCAGATCTGTTCAAAGTAAGTTATTTCAGTACTAAATTAAGAATCTAATCAAGAGTGTGAGAAATAAGAATTTGAAGAGCAAACCTTTAATCCCAAACTGATTTTTAGCTAATAAAGACTCAAGTTTACAGATCACCATAGACAACAGATGGTTAAGGTGCTGGATACTACCACAGGGCTGACTATGGTTCGAGCCCCAGACCTGGTGGCTTGCTTTCTCACTTTCCCTCCCTCTCTTCCTGGTCAAAATAAAACAGATGAATGAATGAATAAAATTAAAATAATTCTTTTAAAAAATTAAATGTACTGTAATTTTACTTAAACTTGTGACAACTGGGGCCAGCAAGTGGCGTGGTGGTTAAGGCACTGGACTCTCACATGGCTGATGATCAAGGTCCAAGTTCCAGACCTGGAGGCTTGCTTCCTCACTGCCCCCCACCCCAAGTATACATGCCCTACAGCAAAAACAAAAAAAAAAAACAAAAAAAAACAAAAAAACACAAAACCCAACCTATAACAACTTATAAACTAACTTATAAATCTTAACATGTTATTAATTTACCCTAGGGCAGGCCCCATCGTACAGTGGTTAAGGGAACTGGATCCCATATGGCCAAATACACAAATCCTGACAGGATAAAGAAATAAAGATGGGATTATGGTATGCCCGTGCAGTACTGGGGGGGTGCTTCCTCCCTCACTCTGGCAAGTGCATGTACCCTCTGACAATTTAAAAAAATGAGATCACTTTATTGTGAGGTAAGAAGGCTCACTAAACTAGTTTTGTTTTTTCTTTCCCCTTTTCAGTTAAGGGGAGGATAGTAATTCTAGTAGAATTAAAAAATGTTTGGAAAAATATTCACTCTCAGGCCAGCCAGTGGTCTTGTAGTTAAGGTAGCTAGATCCCACAGGGCCAAATGCATGGTTGAGTCCTGGACCTGGTGGCTAGGAAAATAAATGGGTTCGTGTGTGTGTGTGTGTGTGTGTGTGGGTGTGTGTGCGCGCGCCCAAAATCCCAAGAGAAAAAAAAACAATGAAAGAGAAGGGATATGGCATGGCCATCTCCATCAGGGGATGCTTTCTCACTTTCTCTCTCCCTCCCTCTCTCTGTCTATGGTAAACACATGCACACTATAGCAAATTTTAAAACAAACAAAAACGTACTCTCACCACCCCCAACTCCCTCCTGCTAAGTATAGGTATACTCTAGTAATCAACATGAAGTCAAATTTCAAATAAGTGGAAGCCAAATATATAAATTCTTACAAAGAAAAGGGGCATCTAATTCTTGGCTTCTGTTCTAGAAGGCAGTTAGCCAGTAATCTCATTACAGAGCACTTACGCAATGTAAAATAGTTTAAAATGTGCTTTTAAATAAAAACTCTAACTCTGTGTCTTCACCCATTATGTTCAAATGGCATGTGGGTAAAGTTTTAACCCAACCTCCTACTACACCTTACCACTCCAGATATCCACGAAGTGGCAGTAGGGCCAAGTTACATTATATTATAAAAAAGGGCTGGAGAGATTGGAAATGCTGGTACGGTGGTGGTAAAATAATATTCTTTAAGGCTGACCCACATGGAAAGGTTCGGGGTCTGCATGTAGAGACCTCTTTCAGTACTCCACACACAACCCTGATTCAGGATTGGCTAAGGCTGGAGGTAGATTGTGAAACCAAGACCTTGTTCAGGGTTCTTTCTTTCTCTCTCTCCCTGACTCATAGAAAAACATAAATCTTTACAAGTGGGTCAGAAGTTAGACAAGTCAAGCTGAAATACTGTTTTCTGTGATTATTAACTTACATATGATGATATTAGCCTGAAGTCAGGACAGCTTTTTGGTTAGGATAGTAAACTCTACTATATCACACCCATATGTATGTATGTACTCAACATTCTCTTTGGTGCAACTAATGTTTCAACACTGCTCTTAACCACCTATATGGTTGCTCTTTAGGAATCTGCTTCAAATAACAGAAGACAAATCTACTTAAAGTATCAACAGTATGTGGATTTTCCACTGTAGGAACAAATGACCAGGCTTTTTCAACTTTTATATATATATATAAAGTATTATTCAGGACCAGCAGGTGGCGTGGTGGCTAAGGCAACCACATGGCAGACCATGGTTCAAGTCCTGGACCTGACGGCTTCTTCCTCACTTTCCCTCTTTTTCTCTGGTCAAATTAAAAAAGAAAAATAAAAGAAAAAAAGAAAAAATAAAAATAAATATTTAAAAAAATATTATTAATCTAACAAGGGGAGGTAATATATGCACAGTGGCTTCGGGGTGAGTCTAGGTTTCAATTGTGGCACTTTACACACTGTGGACCTTCATAAAGTTCAAAGATTTGGTTGTTTTCCCTTCTGTAAGGTAGGGGTTATAACTCCCACTTCTCAAGACTGTTGAGAGAAAATTATAGGTAAAGCATTTAGAGTAAGCAGTTAAATGTTTACTTGCCATTATCACTATACACCAGACACCATGCTAGAAGCTAGAAACACAGTATTTAGTACCTCATAATCTAGCTGTAGAGATAAAGTAAAAGCACAATTCCATCTATTACAATACTATAGAAGCCAGCTGGTGGTGTGATGGTTAGGGAGCTGGACTCCCACATGGCTCACTACAGTTCCAGTCCAAGACCTGGTGGCTTGAGACTCACACTTGGTGCATGAGCATATATGCCCAGAATCCCAGGAGGAGACTGGAGAAGGGACTGTAGCATGGCCATAGCCCCAGGGGGTGATTTTTCACTTTTCTTCTTACTGTCTCTCTGGCAAACACCTGCACTCCATGGCAAAAACCTAAAAACATACTTTAAGAAGTATAATATTGAAAGATGCTATGTACAAAATTCAGAAATCTCTATGTAATTACTTTTCATGGGGAAGGGCATGTTTTATTTCTGATTTGCTAGGCAAAAGGTTAAAACCAAATTAGGTATAACATCTAACTGAAAAAAAAAAAAGCACAATGTGATTAAACAGAATTCACAAATACTAATTATACAGGAGAAAAACACAGGGTTGTTTAATGAGGACTCCATATACAATTCAAGACAACTGGGACTGTTCTCTAGGTCTCTTAAATAAAGAATTGTCAGCAAATGCTATGAATCCTCCATGGAAGCCACCCAGGTTGATATTTTAATGTCAACACATTTTTATATTCACTCATTCTTCAGATTTGCCACTGTGCTAGGCATTGATAAAGTAATGGACAAGGTCTCAATGTGGAGCAAGTCTCTAAGTCTGTGGTAAGTGGTCACGCAGAAAAAAAGTGAAACTAAGAGTAACACTGAGGAATTACGTTCTTCACTGTCAATGAGCCACTCCACCATGGATGCAGAAATCAAGGCCATAAACATGCACCCTTACTTAAAGAGTAAATCAGTTGTTTCAGATTAAAATTAAAGCTACTCCATAAAACTTATTTAGGTTATCAAAGTTCTTCAGGCAAGGTGTCAATGAATGCTACCAGAATTAGTAATCTATCCTTCATGATTAGTAACTTTGGTATCTCTAAGAATGTTTTATTTTACATTGGGTAATGTTTGTTAAACTAGGAAGTGTCCGAGAATTAAAACAGTAGATTAAAGACTAAGTTTAAAGGGATGGAGGGTTAATTAACACTTCGGCTCAAAGAGCTGTTAGATTTTCTCCAAAGGTGGCCTCAACCAATTTCCTACCAACCTTGTTCATTTATGCCATTCCTCCATTCAAGAGGTGGAGTTTATTCCCTCCTCCCCCCCACCCCCCAACTGGCTATTTTTGTTGACTTGTATCAAGCTTCAACCAACAGGAGGTTGTGGAAGTAATGGCTATTATAGTTCTGAGCCTAATCCTTAAGAGATTTGGAGGCTTCCCCTTTTGCTTTCTCGGAGTCCTGAACCAGTAAGTAAGAAGTCAAACAACACTGCCAATGAAAAAGGCCAACACCAGCCTTTACCACAACCAGAAATCAAAGACAAGGAGGAAGATTCAGTATTACATTGTGCGGATGAGACCAAAGTTAGAGTGTACTATTTCTTTAAAAATGTACCAATCAGGGATCAGCAAATGGCATAGTGGTTATGTCACATCACTGGACTCCCACGGAGTCAACTTCAACTGCAGTTCGAGTGTGGTCCCAGCAGTTCTAAACTCATGCTGGGCAGGTGCACACACCCAAAGTCCCAAGAGGAGAATAGAGAAGGGACTTCAGCATGGCCATGCCCCTGGGGGATGATTTCTTGCTTTCCATCTCTCTGGCAAGCACATGTGCTGTACAGCAAAAATCTCTTTCAAAACAAAACAGAACAAAAAACATATCAATCAGGATAGGCACTAACGAACTGGAGTTAGAATGAATACTGACACTAGAAAGTATCATGGAGATGGAAGGAATAAGACATGAATGGCTCAAAGACGAACTAAATTTAGCAAGCCTAGACTTCTCAATATGAAAACCTGTAAGTAGTCCAAAACTACAAAAGGCTGACTGCTCACAATTCCTCTCTCCTCACAGGTGTAAGGACCACTAGGGTTCTCCCCCCCTCCCCCCCCATTTTTGTCATAGGGCCTGTGCACTCAATGGAGTGGAGACACAGAAAGACAGTAAGAGGAAAAATGAGAAATCATCCCCCAAAGGGGAATGGCCACACTGCAATTTCTTCTCCTAGGATTTTGGGCATGTGAACATGTGGATTCGAACTACAGTCAGCCATGTAAGAATCTACTGCCATGACCACTATGCTACCTGCTGGCTCTTACTTGGGTATTTTGTAGAAGATATTGATAAATTAGATATGTTCCTTTTCATCTCTAAGAAAAGATACAGAATTCACTGAAATTATATGAACAAAAGAGATGATAATGTTTGTTATTTTATCAAACTGACTATAAAGTATAAAAATTAAAGCTAACTTTCCAGATTTGGAAGCCAGAGGAAGGAGGAAAATGCAGAGGGCTGAAAAATTAAAATGAGAATAAGGGAGGAAGGGGAGAAAGAGGGTTGGCCCTATACTGCAACATTTGGTGCTACATGTAAAGAACTGGATCCCACATCCGAGCCCATGATTCAAATCCTGGCCCTGGTGGCTTGTGAAGCATACCAGGCATGTGGGCATATGTGCCCCAAATCCTGATGGGATAAAGAAGTGGAGGTAAAAGGATTGCAGCATGACCATGCCCCAGTGTAAGGTACTTTATCACTCTCTGGTGAGCAGAGTCTGACAATAAAACACAGTTTCAAAAGGCTGCTATGAGATCTAAATCAAACTATAAACAGAAGGCACCAATCACAGCTCCTGACACAGAGATAGCAATTGCCTTACTGGTGCTCAGTTACATGTAAAAGTAATATTTAAAAATCTGCTTTAGTGCTGCTCTTCTACTCTCAGTTTTAGTAATTTTGGGTTCAATAATTAAAATTTGTGTAACTGGAAAAAGCAGTAAGATATTACATAAAAAGTGTTTATTTAATAACAGAATTAAGTCATATAAAAAAAGTACCTAATACTTTTTTTAAAAAAAGATTTATTTGTTATTTTTTATTTTGACTAGAGAGAGACAGGGAAAGGGAGAGAGCAAGCCGCCAGGTCTGGGACTCGAACTGCTGTCAGCCATGTGGGAATCCAGCACCTTTGACCACGACACCACCTGATGGCCCCAATATCTAATATCTTTAATACTTTTTAACAATTTCATTTTTCTTTTGAGGTTTCAAAATCTTAATGAAAAATTTTAAAGAGTACCATTTATCGACACAGATGCTTACTGCCAAAATTTAAAACCCACACACACTGCTTACTAGCTATCTCATCTTGACAAAATTCTGAAATTCCTGAGCCTCAGTTTTCTTACCAATAAAACGGGAGATATTAATAGGTAGACATGATACACAAGGTGGCTCTAAGGATTAAATGAATAGCATTTAGAAACGTCTGGCACATGGTAAACAACGAAATGTTACTGACCTTTTTGGAAGGTAAAAAAATCTAATCTGAACCACACTCTTTAAACTATTTTCTTCCTATAAGTACTATTTACATTAATCAAATTACCTTAAGAAAAAGTCTGCGCTATATTTAAAATGACACCTTTATCATCTCTTGACACCCTTATATAAATTATGTTAAAAAAAGCTATTATATTCCTCCCAACTATACTTTATTATCTCTCTCTAAACACTTGAGTTAAGTGTACTTACTAGAACATTTTATAGGGAAAAAAAAAAAACCTCCACTAAATAGTAACAACAACAAATGTTTCATATTTATGGTGTAAACCTTTCAAAGAATTATTTTATTTAACTTTACTTAATTATTTGAATTTTATCAAAGAGGGACAGAGTGAGAGAGAATGAGAGAAAAGTGAGAAAGCAAGCTTCCAGGTCTGGGATTCAAACTGCAGTCGGTGAGAGTCCAGAGCCCTAAGAACCATACCACCTGACAGCTCCTGATTTAGAATTTCTTCATCTCAAGACCCCTTTATACTAATACAAATTATGGAAAGTGTCAGAAATCACAGTAGTGCATGCAAGCTTTCCAAAGTTTTCATTTTTGCTCCAAAACTTCAATCTATCAGTGTTACAAACACCATTTGTTTTCCTTGAAATAATAGGCTCACTTCACTTAAGATGTCTGCCAAATACCCAAGCCTGAATCACCAGTTTGTCTACAGTTCTCTCAAGTAAAAAGAAGGTTCCAGGAGAAAAAGTAGCTAATTTAGCAGAGAATTCAAATAATCACAAGTACTTTTCCTATAGACAACCACTACACTTCCTATTTTGCCTCATAGAAAAAGATGACTGTGTAAGAGTTATTACTAATTTTATGGCTTTAAAAACATTAAGTAAATCCAAAACTTTCTTTTCTTTTTTTAAGGACTTGCCATAGGGTGTGTGCTCCCTGGGAAGGAGAGAGAGAGACAGTGAGAAGGAAAGCCACTTGCAATCTCTTCTCTTCCTGGACCCTGGACATGCGCACGTGTGTATACACACACACACACACACACACACACACACCTGGCATGACTGTCAGGCTGCCAGGTACAGGACTCGAACCATGGTCAGCTATGTGGGAGGGAGTCCAGTGCCAAGCACTCAACCATCTACTGGCCCTAGGATATTTTTTAAACTGATGCATGGTGGTGAAGAACAGGATTACCAGTATGGTATTAGTACTGCTTCCTTGATCAGTACTAAGGAATCAGCAGTTTTAGTGGCCCTTGCTTTCACATCATCAAAGAGGTAAGAGAGTCAATTAATGACCAAGTAAACCGTCATGAAAATAACTAACCTCAAGGAGCACCCGCCCTAAAGGACTCCCAAGTCTGCTATCACTTATAAGATCTATTGGTTTAAAGTAACCTATGTTATGTTGTAATCGTATCTCAATAAAACTGAGAAAATTAAAAAAAAAAAAAACTCTTTGCTAAATAAATAACTTTCAATATATATGCCCCAATGTTTTCTTTAAAGCTAACTCAAAACTAATTAGCTTCATCTACATGGTCTATACTGATAGGGTCTAGTTCATAGTTAACTGAATAAGAAAATGAATGAAGTATCTGTTGAATACTATAAAGACATAAGAAATTAAGTAAATTAAGGGGCCAATGGTGGCATGGTGGTCACATGGCCCATGGTCCAGTTCAAGTCGAAGACCAAGAGGGTTAAGAAACAGCCCAAGTGTTTGTGTGGGTGTACACCCAATATCCCAAGGGAAGAATAGAAGGGACTACAATGTGGCCATCCCCACTCCTTGCGGGGAGGAAGAGGGTACTTTTTCACTTTCTCTCTGACTCTGGCATGTCCATGTGCCCTATAACAAACTTAAAGAAAAAGATGAAAGAATAAAGTGCCTGCCAAAATAACACAAAGCATAAAATCTACACCACAGTACACATATGGGTACAGCTTATAGGACAGCAAGTATATGATACTACTGTTCGAAGGATAGAATTGTTTGCTTGGCACATAAATTCCCAAAAGGATACACAAAGTACTAATAGATATTACCTCTGAGAAGGCCAAATGAGGTCACAGCAGCTTTTGTTTTTCACTCTATATCCTATGCTCAATAATAGCTAAATGATTATCCAGAGCAATGTACATTAAAACAAAATTTAATCATGGCTTTGCACCTTTAAGTTTCACCCATATGTACAGCCTATTCATAGAACAAACATCCACAAATACTCAAATATTTTCGGTACTCAAATATTAAGTCCTGCCTGAATTACAATATAAACATAATTTGAATGAGTTTATTTAAATAAACAAAACATAAATTTTAGAACAATCTTTAAGGATATTTTATTCAGCAACCCAAAGACTTTCAGGAACAGTCTTTATCTAATCTTCAACAGATTTATCAAATTTTAAAAAGTTTAAGACAAAACATGATAGAAGTTACTGAGTTTGTCAGTGTGTTAGACCATGAACAATGTTCTGCTTCCCTGAAAACCTAAAGAGCTGTTTATTTAAAATGACATGTGCTGGGTCAGTCAGTAGTGCGGTGGTACAAGTGGCTGGATGCCACGTGGCCAAGGGAATGGTTTAAGTCCTGAACCCAGTGGCTTCAAAATATGTAGGTGTCTGTGCATGTGTGCCCCAAATTCTGAGAGGAGAATGGAGAGGAGACTGGTGTGGTTACCCCATCCCCACCCCCAGACAGTGCTTTCTCTTCTCACTTTTTCTTGCTTCTCTCTGGCAAGAACTTATAGCAAAAAAATCCAAAAAACAAAAAACAAACAAACAAAAACCCCTCCAAAAAAAGAAAAACCCCCACAAATATTTGGGTTCTGCACTAGGCATATATACTCAGAAACAGCAGCAAAGGTCCCTCTTGTAAGCTTCAGGTTTCTATGTAATAACTCTGCAGGAGGAGAGGATCAGAGACAAATCCAGCAGTAATAGGGTAAGAGGACATAAAGCAGCAAGAGTCCGTGAAAATCAGGAGACTAGAATTTTTTGGTACTAGGTCTGCCACAAAGAGGTAATTATGACCTGCCTCTTCATCCCAATCTTCTTGTATTAAACAACAGCACTGATTTCAAAAACCTCCCTTCCAATTTTATCCCAGGAATAGTTTTTCTAATGTACAGAGCCCTACAGCATCCCTTAGATTTCTTCAAATTTAAGGTCACCTTCTTTCCCTTCTTCCTTAAAAGGGAATCAGAGAACTTACAGACTAACAGTCCTTAGACTAAACCTAAAATATTAAGAACAAGAACCTAATTAAAATGTAGTTATTTATATATTTACTTCTGCCCTAAAGAATGGCCACCTACCACACACTCAAATTAAAGCAGTGGGCTATGTGCTGTGATTTGGATTTGCCTTATAGAATATAAAAAGCTACATAATGAAAAATGACTCCAAATGAAAAGTATAAGTTACAGAGCTTGGATATTTTCTCCTTTGAGGAAGTAACTCATTAATTTTAAACTGACGTAACAGTTGGGAAAGTACTTTAGTAAAATAAAATTAGCCCATAGCCTTTGACAGAGTAATCATAATTACAGGGCATTTTTTAAAATGCAACTGCTTACATAACAGGCCAATACCAAATGCCTCCTAATATGTCACACCGAGGAAAACATTATCACTTCCAGGAATTCTTGCCAAAAAAATACACACTAGGAATTTAACCATGAGGAATCATCACAGAAATCCTAATGGAGGAATACCCTACAAAATAACCAGCCAGTATTCTTGAGACACAAAATCAAATGTAAAGTATGGTCCTAAATGCAATTCTGGACCAAAGGAGGAAATTACAGTAGTATAATTTGTGAAATTTAAATAAGATCTGTAAGGCTATATTTTATCAATTATTTTATTAGTTTACAGTTCTGATAACTATATTGATGTTTATATAGTACGTTAACATTTGGAGAACCTGGTGAAGGATATATATGGGAAGTTCACGCTATTTTTCCGACTGTTTTCTAAATCAGAAATTATTTATACCTTTCTGTTTTCATACATGTTTCAAATTTCCTTACTGGGCTGGTATTTTGTATTCAGGAGAGAAATGTCACAAAAACAATGATGCATTTGTAAACAAAAATATGAAGGGCAGAGAAGATTCTCAACTTTAAGACTATTAACAGTAAATAGCCTCCAAACATCAAAGCAAAAAAACCAGCCCCCAGGGCAAGCTAGTGACATGGTGGTTAAGGCAGCTGGATCCCGCAAGGCCAACTATAGCATCAGAATCCCAGACTGGTGGCTTGGGGGAAAAAAAAGCTGGGCATGTGTGCCCAAAATCCAGAGAAGAAAAAAAAGCTGGGCATGTATGCCCAAAATCCAGAGAAGAAAATGCAGAAGAGATTGTAGCATGGCCGTCCCCCACAGGGGGTGTTACCGTTCTCTCCCCCACTACCACCAGTGAGCATACCATATCCTATGGCAAACCAAAAAAGTCAGTCCCTAATGAGACATTTACGAATTAAAATTTGAAAATACAGGGACCAGTAGATGGAGTAATGGTTATGCCGCCAAACTCCAACATAATCAACCATGGTTTTAGTCCTAGACCAGACAGCTTAAAACTCATGCTAAGCACATGTGTGCGATGCTCAAAATCCAGAGAGGAGAAGAGAGTAAGGACTGTGGTGTTCCTCCCCGCCCCCCCCCTTATTTCTCACTTTCTCTCTCCAGCAAGCACACTTGCCGTCATACAGCAAAAATCTCTTAAAAATAAAAAGCTGAAAATATAACTAAGTTTACCTTTGATGTGACCTCAAATACACAAGTGGGAGAAATACCAAGTCTCTTCTCCGATCCATACTTCTGTTAGCTCGTTTCCAAGAACACAACAGATGAAAAACACAATCATGCCTACCTTCTTACAAAGCATGAATAATATCAGTAGTTAAAGGAAAGATAGCAAGAAATTCAGGTATAAGGGCCCTCAAATATGATTCTTGCTATTTTCTTATTTATTTACTTCAGAGATTTTTTGCTATAGGGTATGTGGACTCACCAGAAAGAGGGAGAAATGGTGAGAAATCACCCCTCAGGGGGACAGTCACATTGCAATCCCTTCTCTTCCATTCTCCTCTTGGGATTTTGGGCACATGCCTGGTTTGAGTTTCAAGCCACCAGGTATGGTACTGGAACCATGGTTGACTACATGGGAGTCCAGTGACATAACCATTACACTATCTGCTGATTCTAATATAAAGCCCCCAAACACAAAAACCATCTATTCCAATTAAATTAAATTTTTTTTTTTTCTTTCTAAGAGAGATTTCTGCTATAAGGTGTGTGCACTCAGTAGAGAAAGAGAGAGAGAAATCACCCTCCAGGGAGGATGGCCACGTCACAATCCCTTCTCCATTCTCCTCTCAAGATCTTGGACACGCAAGCACATGTGCCTGGCACTGAGGTTTAGATTGCCTGGTCTGAGACTCAAACAGTGGTCAACAACATTGGAATATAGAATGTAATCATTATGCCATCTGCTGGTCTTAAAAGTAATTTTCTTTTAATATTCTATAAGGGACTAAAAATATTATGCTTACTGTGTAATCTAATGTAAGTTAATGAACTTCTCACTTTCTGTCTTCTTGATCTGTTAAAAACAGAAAGCTAGGCTGGGTGTTTAATACTAAAATTCAATGATTCCATAAAATTAAACTCCCAATTTATTATTCAATAAAAAACCTCAGAATATACTCTACAAATGTAATTTTCATAATCATTAACAGGATAAAATTCAACTCCAATTCTCCAGCACAATGTAGTTTACATTTCTAGTCTTGGACAATCTCTTGTACAGTGAGAATTTTCCCAGAAATTTTACTTCATTCTGTAGCCACTGATCCTTTTATCAGTCCCAGATCTCTGAAGATTCTAAACAAAAAAGCATGCAAAAAAGCTATTTGTTGGGACCTAGGCCACCTATCAATTTGGAAATTTGTCTCTTACACCCCCTTGTGGCTGGAATGGCTTCCAGTCTCTAAAAAGCAACTGTTTCCAATCTATTAAAAAACTGCTTCATCGAAAATGCAATTAATATAAAATGTATTCATTATGAATAAATCATAAAAATTTAAAGCTGCTAGTAGACTTAGGTGGTACAGCAGGTATTTGCAGACATTGTGACTTTAAAACTACACTGTAAAAAGGTGTTCAGTAAGTAAGGTACCACAGGAAGTAACATAGGAAGAGAAGAGCTGCTTGACTTTAAGGACAGAAGATGGAGAATAAAGAAGATTCTAATATCTTAAGTAAACGTATCTTACATTAATAGTACACAGAGATTCTTTACACTTTCCATTTTAAAAACAAACACGGAATGTGATAAAGAAAAGGCATATAAAGCCAGGCATTTAAATGCTAAATTGAGGTTAAACTTTAATTATAATTCCTGTTAAGAGTAGCTACTCCTTAATTTCTGTCCAAAACCACAAAGATAGATAGAAAGCTTTAGACTGTTATAAACTGTTTTTTTAAAAATCAGTCAGGTGAAAGGGTTAGCAGTAAGTACAACTTTAAAACTACTGAATAGGGGCGGATAGTTGGCATGGTGGTTAAGGCAGCTAGACTCCCACATGGCTGACCGTAGTTCGAGTCCCGGGCCTGACACCTTGCTTTCTCACTTTCCTTCTCTCATTTTCTTTCTCTATCTGGTCAACTTCAAAAAATAAAAAATAAAATGACAATAAATAAAATGATAATTTAAAAAAACCCACTACTGGAAAAAATCCATTTTAGAGACTTGCCTGTCTTTGGATCCATTAATGCTAGCTAATTTAAGAGAGTCAACAATTTTAAAATATCTAAGAACAGATTAGTACAATAGGAGCTGGCAGGTAGCATGGTGGTTAAGGGTGCTGGACTCCCACATGGCTGACTGCAAGTCCCAAACCTGTGCCTGCTTTCTCACTTTCTTTCTTTGTCCCTCTCTGGTCAAATTAAAATAAGTTAAATAAAATAATTCTTAAAAAAAAAAAAAAGTAATTACTTCCTGAAGATTAAAAGCAAAATGGAACAGAGTACGAAAAACAACTTATTAAGCAAAAAGTGGTAACTGTTCAAAAGCTGGGTACTCCTAAAGGATTCTTCTTCCCTGTCCAGTGCCCCTTTTATAGATATTAACCTTGGCTCGGGCTGACATTTCTTATAAATCAAGGTCTCATTTCTAGTATTTCCATCACACTGCTTTTAAAAAATAATCTCACTTTTATTTTCAAACTTGTATATGCACCTCGTATATTATGTGTAAGCTGCCTAGTGGGATTATGGTTTTGTGCATGTGTGTGCGTGCACATGTATGTGTGTGTGTCATAGGGTAAGTGCACTTACAGGTGTTAGAGAAAGTAAGCAATCACCCCCCAAGGGGATGGTCATGTCTTCTCTTCTCCTCTCTGGATTTTGGGCATGCACACATACGTGCCAGGCATGATTCTTAAGCTACTGGGTCTGGGACTCAACCATGGTCTGACATGTAGAGTCAATGCCTTTAGCGACCACCACCACGCCAACCACCTGCTGGCCTCGATACATTTTAGTTTCCCTTTATTTTTATAAATATTACATAAGAGTACAAGTTTTATCCCTGTGATTCAATTTAAAAAGCAGAGCCTGATAATTCCCTCTATCAGATGGGAACAAAAATACCAGATGAAAAAAATCATGACGTATTCTCAACAAAGAGCATGATCAGTTTGGGATACTTTATTTTGGAGCATTTTCCAAACACAGTACTAAATACCCAACTGCTGAACTGAGCAGTTAGCAGTGGTGAGGTGGTTAAGGTGGTTAAGGTGGCTGGATCCCACAGTCAACTGGAGAGTTCAAGCCCTGGATCTGATCCAGTGGCTTGAAAAACATGTCAGGTACAAGGGCATGCCCCAAATCTTCAGAATGGACTGTGACATGACCATTCCCCCAGGGCGTGATTTCTCACGTTCCCTCTTTCTCTAATGAGTGCCCACACCCTATAGCAAAACTAGAAAATTTCTAAATTGAAACTTGTTATAAGTACATTAACGCCTGCTCATACAACTTATCCTCAATTATCATTTCTACAGAAGCAAATTTGCAAGTAATATGCTTTGAGTGAACTTTTCATTGAGCGTCTCCAGATTGAATATGGTTCAGTTATGTCATTCTAAACTCTTGTTTAATTATATTATAAGAAGCAAAAAAAAAATTATGAGCTGACAGTTCATGAGTCTTGGATCGACAAGTAGCTCTTTCTCATAAAAGCATCTGTATGTAATTAATCACTTAGATGAGAAACATTCAACCCACCACTTGGTAATATAGCTAAATTTTTTTTAAGAGAGGTCTTTTTTTTTGGGAGGGGGAAGATTTTTGCTGTAGAGCATATGTGCTCTCTGGAGAGACAGAGACAGACAGACAGAAAGCAAGAAATCACCCTCTGGGGAATGGCTATGCTGCAATCCCTCCTACTCCATACTCTTCTTGGGATTTTTGGGCATGCATGCACACGCACCTGGCATGAGTTTTAAGTCATGGGGTCTGGGACTTGAACTACAATCTGTTATGTGGGAGTCCAGTAACATAACCACTACACCATCTGCTGGTCCCGGTAATACTGCTAATTTTAGAAATCTAGCTCCTGGGGCTGGCAAGTGGCATGGTGGTTAAAGGTGTTGGACTCCCACAAAGCCGACCATGGTTCAAGTCTCGGACTTGGCGGCTTGCTTTCTCACTTACTCTCTCTCTCTCTCTCTCTGATCAAACTGGAAAATGATAAAGATAATGATAATAAAGTTAAATAATTCTTAAAAAAAAAAAAAAAGAATCTACCTCCCAAAAGTTGCTTGTAAGTTGAGAATTAACATACCCAGTAAAAAACTTTTATAATGATATCCTAACATACTAATTCAAATAAATGAAATTTCAATACATTAAATAGTGGTAACTCTGGGCAAATTAAAAACAAGATCTTTCTTGGTGTTTAAGACTCAAGAACAAACATACACTTCTTGACCCATTGGACAGGTCTTTATTTTGGTCTACTTAACTTTATAAATCAACATTTGGCTGACAATCCTTATATTCTTTCACTTCTGTACTCACATTTTTATTTGGAAGAACAAGAAGGCCCACAACATAGTCCATCAGAAGACATCCACAAAAGCTTACATTATTAAAAATGCTAGAAATCTATTCCAATATAAATAAAAGTGCAGGTGCCACACAAAAGGGTCTTGTAAAAAGGGCAACTAATCAAGTTATATTCATCTCTATCTTTAGGCTTCAGTGTCCAAAGATCTCCATGTAAGAAAAGAACAGCAATAGGAAAAAAAAAAAAAAAAAGAAATCTGTCAATTTAATAAAACTGTATTCTACACTGCACTACTATATTATGCCTTATCAATAAATGAAAAAAATCAATAACCATCACTGTCATACACTATTGCAGCAATTTTCACAAAGATAAAGTTTTTCATCATAGAAAATCACGGACAAGAGAAAAAGAGGATGACCCACTGCACAGAAAGTAAATAGTAAGGAAGAAAACTACTGAGATAGGGTGGCAAATCACATAATTTCTCCCAGGTCAAATTCAAATTTGTGCCAACTAAAAATATTATTATGCATAATGAATACAGTGCATTTTACAAGGTAAATTATTGCAAAGAAATGAAAGAACAGAGCCAAGCTGAAAACGCTGGGCCAGCCAGGTGGTTAAGGCTGCTGGAAAAACATGCTGGGTAAGTGTGTGAGTGCCCCAAATCCTGAGAGGAGAATGAAGAAAGGACTGTAGTGTAGCCATCTGCCCTGAGTGCTTTCTCATTTTCCCTTTC
>NW_006160167.1:274563-282251 GCF_000334495.1 Tupaia belangeri chinensis | reverse complement strand
ATACCCAATAGCAAACCAAAACAAAAAAGTTTTAGATACCAAGACTAAGATAAATTCTATATCTGAGTGGAAACCCTCAGGCCATAAAGACAGAAATTATTTTTGGCTTTTATCAGGGAATCGGGGATAATGAGAAGACCAAACTAGAGGCTTTATGGAAGGGATTTTGACACAGATCAAAGAGATGAACAAAATATGAGCAGTCTTTTAGAAAGATTAGACAAAGAAACGTATGCGAAACTGTTGTTCTTTTCCCACAGAACTGGGAAAAGAACAATAAACATAGCCAAGACCAGGAAAATGACCACAGCAGCAGTAAAAGGATATTTATAATTTAGCTTTGCCCATTAACATCAGGTCAAGTTTACCCTTACAAATCACTTCTTCACTTGGCAATGCACACTTCTGAATTAATCCTAGTAGTCCTTCTAGGAGTGTACCATGTAAGAATTAGCACAAATGTCAAGGATTGGGAAGTGATGATCTAACCAACACTGCAATTGCAATAACAGCTTGCAATCAGACTTCAATATAAATGTACCAAAAATCATCTATTTTGAATTAAAAAATGTATGGTGGAATGAATCCAAGTAGTTTGATGACATTTAGTTCAATTTTATGAAAGCAAAACTATTTCTCTTTCCTACCAAATAGCAAATGCCTATCTTTCCATTTCCCTTCCTTTATTTTTGATACCTCAGAGCTCCAAAATGTACACATATGTCACTGGGTAGGGGGGCCCACCAGGTTATGTAGTAGATAAGGCACTGGACTCCATGTTGTTGGTTCACATAGTTGACCACAGTTTGAGTCTCAGACCCAGTGGCTTGAAACTCACATCAGCGTGTGTGTTTGCCTGAAAACCCAAGAGGAGAATGGAGGAGAACAGACTGAGGTGTTGCCATCCCTCCAGAAGTGTGATTTTTCACTGTCTCCCCACCAGCACACACGTCCTTATAGCAAAGATCCCTCTCTCAAAACAAAAACAAAACCACACACACACAAATGCCTCATGGGGTACATGTCACCTAACATTTGGAAAAAGACTACTGAATTGTATTATGAAAAAGTCATTGTCCAATTTATTCCTTCTTGGAAAGACTACAGGATTCTATTGTACAATGTTATCTACTTTGAAAAACACTAGGCCAGCCCAAACAAAGCCTAGTGAGGGAGTTGGATTCCATATGGCTGACAATTTAAATCCCAACTGTAGCAGCTTATAAAATACATTAGGTGCATGGTGTGTGCCCCAAATTTCAACAGGATGGAGAAATGGAAAAGGATGCAGCATAACCATGCCCAACTGGAGGGTGCTTCTCCTCCTCCCTGTCCCTCTCGGGTGAGTGCACAGTGAAACACACAAAAACCCACATGTAAATATGTATCTGTAAAACTCTGAAAATGGCTATTAAAACTGCAAAATTGTTTTCTAGTAAATAACCTTATTCCAGTAAGTGAACAGCCTATGATTTTCAGCTTAAACTCTAACTCTATCTAGCAGTTTTCAAAGCTCAAGGCACATATTAATATCATCAGACTACGGAAGACTCAAAAGGTGCCTAGTTTCCTATCTTGCTCCTACTTAATGGCAGTATAAGGCATTTCTGAGGGATGGAAAGATAAAAATCAATGCACATCAAACTATACCTTAAAACTGCCCCCGGCAAATAAAAATGTAGAGTGGCATAATTAAATTGAACTCAGCCAAGTTAATTGAATTGCTATTAAGATTACTCAACTACTACTGCCAATTGTTACTAATGTTGGACATACAATTCTACTGCTTCCTCTCAGGCGTCCTAAAAGCAGAGGAAGCCATTTTTTGCCTATACCTGTGACTTCCCGATTTTTGAGTCTTTGAATTTTGATGGCTAGGGTGGACTTCCTGTCCCCTTGCAGGAGAGGAGAGAAGACACAGAGAAACGATACTTTAAAGGCTTCTTGGATCTTTAAATTGAACATAAAAGGTTGAGGTAACTAGGACACAGAAGATAGTCAAGGTATTTTATCTTCATTCTCCACAACCCTATGGGGTATAATTGAGTACAGTTTTCTCACTGCAATTGAGTTATTTCCTCAGGCTATGTAACTATTAAATAGTAAAACCATGGTTTGACTAAAATCTCCAGTTTCAATGGACTTTCTGGTACGCATTTTCCCATTTTGATTTTTACAGTCACATGCGAGACAAAAATTACCCATTTCTGTCTGTATCTTGTAGGTTTACGCAGAAGAGTATAAGTCTCACTAGTGTTAAGGTCCTCTCCAACTACTAAGACAGCTTTTGGTCTAGGCATCTGGCAGGAAAGGCAGATTGCGTTAGTACACTTACTGCAATTTTAAATGAACAACACAAATAAGAACCCCAAGTTCTTTGGCATGAAAAGTGCATTTTGTGAAGAATATGCCAGTGAACATTTCCCACAGTAATGTTTCATAACTCCCATAAAAGTAACATGGCCCCTGTTTTGTCTGCTAACTAGTGTAAATTAAACAACTGATAAACGTCCATCAACAGAAAGGGTTGCTAAAGAGCTCTTTCAAAGAAACTCAACTCTGGAGATTAGCTGCTATGGGGTGGGGGTGGGAAGGGAGGATATTTTCTTAGGTATTATAAAACAAGTGGTCCATATAATAAAGTCTGACTCATCATGGATGCTATCAGAAAATAATATTTATCCCTCAAAGGGATCACCTGCTTATTTTTCTCGAATAATTCTTTTAGAAAGCAAAATTCACAAAAGGTTAGAGTAATAAAAATTACTATTTTTAAAATCATGTGTGACCTTAAAATATAATTAAAGCACACTTTTACAAATCATGAAATACAATGGTTCAAACAATTTTCTCATCTAGGATAAACATCAGTTCTCCTAAGTTTTATTCTTCTATTTTATTAGAAAAAGGAAAAGGCAATTTTTATATAAGATGTTTCTAGAGTCAAGAAAAGAGTGGGGGAACCAGCAGTTAGCGTAATGGCTATGTCGCTGGACTCCCATGTAGTCGACAACTGTTCGCATCCCGGACCGGGTGGCTTAAAACCCACGCCAGGTGCGTGTGCGTGAGTGCCCAAGATCCCTAGAGGAGAATGGAGGAGAAGGGATTGCGGCGTGACCATCCCCTCTGGGGGGGTGATTTCTCGCTTTCTGTCTCTCTGGTGAGCGCACGCACCCTATAGTAAAAAACCTCTCCAAAAAAAAAAAAAAGAAAAAAAAGAGAAAAGAGTGGTAGGGGAATGAAAGTTATCTATAAACAACTGGATTTCTCCAGTTTGAAAAAGAAAAAGCCTTGGAAAGTTAGTAGTGATGCTACTTAATTCTACTATCCTCTTTCTGCAAAGAAGCTCATTTATACAAATTTATATTTAGAAAAACTTTCATTTACCTGAATTTTTAAAGTGGAAATTTCATTAGGCTCTGTGAGAAGCCAATGCTATTCTAAATGGATATGATGTAGGTAATGACCAATACCAACCCCCTTAATCATATCAACATAAAGAAGCTACTTAGAAATAATTCAGTCATTACCACCCACCTGTTTTAATATTTTTCCTCCACCTTAGTAAGGAAACTAAAGGGAAATTAAAACTGCCAGTCTCTTCCTAGTTAAAAGTCCTGACAATTACAGAAATTTTACACTTTGTGTGTGGAAAACATGCAAATACCTACCTGAATATGCAAATAAAAGCTTGTTAGTAGAAGGTAAATGCTACCACATCTCCTTTTACTCTTAGAATTGACTTTTGTCTTAAGGGAAATTAATTTGTAACATACCCTTTGAAACTAAGGTAAAAATGATCTGATCAGGTGTAATAATTGGAAAAGAAATACCAGATTGAGCAAAATTCAATATGTACACAGATACTAATTAGTAAAAAGAACAGGAAAAAGCCCAATTCATTTATTAGAGATAAATCATTTTCAAATTTTAAATATTCTCATTACCTTAGCAAACTGCAAGATAAACATGCCATTTAGCCCCCAAAAAGGGTGGTATTCCTTTTATATCTTAAAAATTATAGCTGTTGTTGTAAAGATTTCAAATAAGCCAACAACAAACTATGACACCCAAAGCTGATGATGACACATGAAAATGACTGACCAAGCTCACTGATAAGAAAAAAAAAAAAAAAAAAAAAAAAAAAAAAAAAAAAAAAAAAAAAAAAAAAGCTACTACAATATTATTTAAAAAGTCACCTTAAAGAAAATACCACCTGAGGAAAATACAATTTTGGGACTCATGCTATTCCATTAGTAAAGACTAGTCATAAAAAAATGATAATACTATTACTTTTTTTTTTTCGAGAAGCTTTCGCTACAGGGCGCATGCCAGACAGAGACATAGAGACAGAAAGCGAGAAATCACCCCCCCAGGGGGGATGGTCACGCTGCAATCCTTTCTCCTCCATTCTCCTCTCGGGATCTTGGGCACACACGCACACGCGCCTGGCGTGAGTTTTAAGCCACCGGGTCCGGGACACAAACCATGGTCGATTACATGGGAGTCCAGCGACATAGCCATTACGCTAACTGCTGGTTCCCGATACTATTACTATTTTAACAAAGACTCCAAACACACAACCACATCATACATAACCCTATATTGTTCATTATAGCAGTTCTACCATGAATAAGGTTCAACTAAGTACTACAACCTAGACTTCCATTTTGAGTCCCAGATTCAGTTACCTTTCCAGAAAAATTAGAATACTGCCTCTCTTTTTACATACAGACCTCTACCATACTGAGAACCACTACTGTATGAAGTCCTGAATGTAAGTGCATCTTTGAGTAAAACATTTTAATATTATTCCAAAAACTTCATTTAAAAAAAAAAAAGCATTAATGCTTATGAGCTGTTATATGCTAACTGGATCTTCTAGTTCATCCTCAAATGTAAACTTTGATGAGTGAGAAAGCCGTTAATGTATACGATATTAAAATTAAAGCAAATTAAAGTTTAATTCATTTAAGCTTTAGAGAAGCACAGTGCCTTAAAACAGTACATAACTATTTATAACACTTAACTAAACCTGAAAAATCAAGTCTGAGTTACTCATCACCTTTCATCTTGTCAATGTTCAAAGCTGACTTCCAACACTTAAATGCGGAAGTGGTGGAAGCAACTGTAAAGCCAGAGTTTGCTGCATGAGTGACTCATTAATGTTATCGTGGCTTATCCAAAGAGGGTACCTACGCCTAAAACAAGTCTATTACACCTCTCTTACATCAAACAAGACATCTAAAGGTTCTGTACTACAATATCACTATTATAAACAGTCTAACCCTAACTAGAGTGGTATTATCATTAATCTTTTTCAATTATCACAAAATACACTACCAAAGTCCATTACTTTTTAGCAGAACTCAACTGCTTGATGATGTTGTTCAATATATCTTAGATTAATTATCTACAATTGTTTTTACATATTTTTAGTAATGACACCTGAAGACTTCTAAATTTAAAATGCCCAATTCTTAAAAAGAAAACCAAAAAAGAAAAAGCTGAGGTAATGCAACTGATAGTCCTTACATAAATTTACATTAAATGAAAGCTAGACCAAATGTGTGATTCTCACCAGTACATCATTGCAGATATCTCTTAGCTCGGTCTCAATTTTCTCTCTGTACTCTCGAGCCATCTGCTGTTTTTTCTCAGCACCTTCCGTCTTTTGCTCAATACTTGAGACGACCCTCCAAGATGACCTACGGGCTCCTACAACATTTTTATAAGCAACTGAGAGAAGATTCCTCTCCTCGTTGGATAATTCAGCTCCTTGCTCGGTTACAGACTTCATGCAGGCTGCCATGTCATCGTATCGCTCAGCCTGCTCGGCCAGCTTGGCCTTCTGCACCAGCTCATTTTTATCCATGACTGGATGTTCTGCAGGAGGAAAAAAAGATATTTAGGTATTTTTTTCTTTATTAAAGTAAATCCTCAAATTTATACTGTGTTGAATAAACTATATGACACTTCAAACCCAGCATCCTGTGGAAGATTCGACATGTGAGGAATTATTAAAATACACCCTTCACAAAAGGATGACCAGAAAAGGGAAAAATATTAGCACACTCAGCCCGCAGAGGTAAATTTACAACCATTAATTTTTTAGTATATTAAAATAGCATACTAAAAGTGCATTACCTCATCTCTGTTCAGAAGATCCTAATTTCACATAAGGTCAAAGCACATTTGGTCAAAAGGCTGCCTTAAAACCACCTCTTATCTTACTTGGCTAAAATCTCAACTCATTTCCAGTATCACTAAGAGATAAAAAATTAAGCAGCTTTTCTTTTTTTTGATAAAAACACTGCCTACCAAGAACAGTACAATTTCTATTGGGCTTCCAAAATCATAATTCATGTAGGTTTAGAGTAGTTCCTGTCTCTTTACTTTTTGTATATTTTGTATATCAGGAATGATTAAATTTTAAATAGTTGTTATTACACCATACACATATACACCAAATCTACAGATCTTCAGATTTGTCAGCTGATCTACTATGAAAATTTTCTAGGAGAAGCAGCCAAATTGCTTGTTCTTAGACATTCTGAATATAAAGTCAGCACCATGGCTAATTGACCCTAAGGCCTCAACCTGTCCATACCTTGTTATACGCTTACAAGCTTAAAAAACACCTACTAGAACTTCAACTCTGAGAACACCAAAATATGTTACATTGGAACAATGAATCTGTAAGTGTTCCCAATGTCACTGTTTCAGTTTAAATGTAGAATTCCTGCATTTGTCTCAGTATATATACTCATAATTTGACTATTACTCAGCTGCCCTTTACCATGACTTCTCACCTAATTCTTTTTCTCACATTTTAAAGTTGCCTAGACTTTTCAGTGTCTTCCAAGGTATCCTTTGGGTAGGTGCTAAAATAGCACAAAATACTAAACCACAGAGATCCCACAGAATAAACGATTTAAAAGAAAAATACACAACCTGAAGTGCATTATTATATGAAGAGCCATTGTCACCCACCAGGGGAACTGAACCCCCCCCCAATCTCTTTCCTTCCTGGGGAATCCCAGAATTCCTCCCCCCCTTTTTAAACGAAATGAGAACAGGTCCCTAGTATTCAAACAAGTAATCAGTTAGCTGGATGTAAGGCGCAGTTTTTGAATACATATACTAGTTAAATTTGTGATTACATATTTCCTCAAAATACAGCATTTTTTTTTCCCCACGAGCTCAGAAACGCTGACGTACATGATTTAAAGCCATACAAAGGTTTCTTTCCCCGACCACTTCGGTACAGGGGAAGTGGATTAGGTTTCTCACAGAATACCCAATGCTCCAAGGCCTCGCCATACTGCAGAAAGAACTTGCCGCACCCATTTAACCCTTAGCTGACTTAAGACTTCGGGCAGGGTGAAACGAAAAGCAGCGGACCGTGACTTTCCAGAGCAAATCTTTCCGTCCGCGCTATTTGCAGCCACCCCCCTCCCGTGGCTCCGCCCAAGCTTGCGCCTCGGCACTAGTCCCCGACTCTCCCTCTTTGTCATGGCGGATCTGTGTCAAGGAGCCCAACCTACTGCTGAGTGTTAATTCCCCCCCCCCACCAGAGCCAAGAGGGAGGAGCAGCACGCGCCCCCGCCCAAGCGGGAGGGAGGTGGGAGCCGCCCGCCCGCCCGACCCCGGGGCAGAGACGCCAGCGCCGCCGCAGGAGCGGAACC
>NW_006160167.1:274137-274433 GCF_000334495.1 Tupaia belangeri chinensis | reverse complement strand
ACGGGGCCCCCCCGCCCCCGGACCCCCCGGTGCGGGTTAGAGTCTATAAGGCCCCGACAGCTGCAGCAGGTGGGGGAGGGGAGAGGAGCCACACCCAGCCGAGCGGGCCACCGTCGACTGTTAGGCTCAGGCTCACCCGCCCCGCAAAGCAGGATATGCGTCCCCAGAACCGAGCGCAGGGACGTCTCTGTTCTAGCCCACCTGGGAGGGCAGCGACGGAGGCTGCCCGCAGTCTTCCCCATCCCCTTCTCTACCCAACCTGGGCTTGGAAGTCCCCCTCCGCCGCTCCCCAGTCC
>NW_006160167.1:273389-273738 GCF_000334495.1 Tupaia belangeri chinensis | reverse complement strand
GGCAAGGGGGGGGACCCGGAGGCAAGTAGCGGGGGGCGGCTGCGAGCCGCCCGCCCGAGTCCAGCGGAAGGGAAGCCTCCGCCCGTGCCCGCCTGAGGAGACTCCGCCTCAGCCCAGCGCCACTACCGCTGGGCGAACCGGGCTGAGGGGACGCGGAGCGAGAACGGCTCCCACGCTTTCGGAAGCTGGTCTGGGACAGAAAGGAATGGGGCGAGGCGGTGGCGGCCGGGTCCCTTACCTGTGTCCGGAGTGGGTGGCAGCGGACGGACGCGGCTCAGCAGTCTCTGGGCGGCGGCAGCAGCGGCGAGGCTGAGACTCTGTCCCTGGATCTCGCAGCTCACAGGCTACA
>NW_006160167.1:263988-272770 GCF_000334495.1 Tupaia belangeri chinensis | reverse complement strand
CACACCCCACTCTCCATAGCCGGGCGAGGCAGACCTGGCCGTGCAGCCCTTGCCTTCCTTCCGCCGGAGCTTTACCTGGTGGCCGGGGGAAAGCGGCCGTAGACCTTTTAAGGCTCGGAAACGAGTGAGGCGTCCGGCCCCTCAATGTAGCTGAGTGACGGGAAGCTTTTCCAATCGGGAGCTCGAGATCTGCGAGCAGTGACAGCCGCAAGGGGACAATGGGTGGGAGCGAGGTAGGCCGGGCTGGGCGGAGCCTGCGGGAGGTGAGGCCTGGTTGGAGCGGTACTGGTTCGCAGAGAGGCCCTGGGGAGAAGGCTACCTTCCCGGATGGGGGGTGGGAGGTGAGCATGGAGCCCTGACTTGGAGGGGAGGCAAAGAAACGTATGAACGCGCTGATTCGCGTTTTTTCTGCCCAAATAAAGCTTTCACTTGAAGGATTTACACTGCAGTGATTCAGAACATAAAGATCATTACCTTTTTGCCCTCTGGAAGCAAGTTTTGGGAGATGCCATTGTTCTCAGGCTTCCCAGACTGGCGGGGGGCCTGGGCCCCAGGTCGGGTGAGGAGTGGGGAAAAGAGCCAGGAAGAGAGGGAAGGAGAGAAGCGGAAATTGCAGGTGTCTAAAACGGTGGGGCCCCCACCCAGTCGACTTAAGGAAGTTCAAAGAGACAAATTCATGGTCTGAAATCTCCCTCTTTAAATGTGTAAATGTATTGAAGCTAAGAAAAAACTAGTGCTCAGATGACCTGCAAAACCGCTTGCAACAGTTATCTAGTATGTATAGATAGCAGTTAAGAGAGTGCAGACCTCTTATTTATTGTGTCAACTCCACCGTGGCCTCATTGATTTTTTTCCAACAAATCTTTGCTGAGCATCAGCTAGGGGCCTGCATGAAGCATAGTCGACAGGAGCTGCCAGAGTTCAGCCTCAAGTTTTCAGGAGGATTCTGTATTTCAGTAGCAGGCACAAAATGATAACTCACCCTTCGCGCACCTTATCTGTTCTGTTTGGTGGATACAGTGCCTGGATCACAAGACTATTCCACAAATTACTTTTTGAGAACTGGCATTTAGATAACAGTAGACCTGAAAATGAATTTCCAGTGACCAGTTCAATTTCAGTGTTTTTTATCTCCCCCCCCCCAAGTGTCCCATCATCACAGATTCACAGTAGGCTGGGTGGATGAACAAATTGATTGGGGTTTTATTTTTGAGATGTTAAAGTCAACTTGCTTTGACTCCTGAGTAAATTGTTTTAGGGAGTGACTCATGAAAATGACTAATATTTCAAAAGTTATTCTTTGTAAAGTTCTTTTTAGTGTTGTAGTAGGCACAGAAATTTAACAGAAGATATTAAGCTTGGGCTGGCAGGTGGCTGAAGGCACTGGACTCCCACATGGCTGACAATAGTTCAAGTCCTGGACCTGGTGACTTGCTTTCTCACTTTCTCTCTCTCTCTCTCTGATCAAACTGGAAAATAATAGTAAATAAAGTTAAATAAAATCATTCTTTTAAAAAAAGACACTAAGTTAAAGAAACCTATTCTGAAATGGAAATCTATATTTTTTTAATGTCTCAAATATATTTCTTTATAGAATATGAGGACCTCAAAAAATTAGTGGAAAATGGGATTACTGAATAATTGATTTAGGCATAGTTTTTTCATAGTACTCATTTCCATTAATTTTTGAAGACTCCCCGCCCCTATATATGCCATTTGTTTTTTAGGAAATTAAGGGATTTCTCCATATAAATAAATTGCAGAATTACTTGAGAAAGTAATTTTTTTTTTCTCACGCACTAATTTATTTCTTTTTTTTAAGAGATCTTTTACTTGGGGGTCAGCAGTTAGTGTAATGGCTATGTCGCTGGATTCCCATGAAGTCGACCGTGGTTCTAGTCCTGGACCTGGTGGCTTAAACTCACACCTAACTTGTGTGCCCAGGATCTCAAGAGGAGAAAAGAGGAGAGGGGATTGCGGTGTGGCCATCCCCCCTGGTTGGGGTGATTTCTCGCTTTCTGTTTCTCTGTCTCTCTCTGGCGAGCGAGTGCACACACCCTGTGAAAAAAAGGAAAAAAAAAAGCCACAAAAACAAAAACAAAGAAACCTCTAAAAAAAAAAAAAAAAAGATTTTTTTACTATAGGGTATGTGCGCTGGCTGGAGAAACAGAAAGACAGAAAGTGAGAAATCTCCCCACCCCCTCCCCGGGGGTTTGGCCACACCACAATTCCTTCTCCTCCATTCTCCTCTCAGGACTCTGCACACATACACAGGTACCCTTGTGAGTTTCAAGCCGGGTCCAGCACTCGAAACCAAGATCCCCATGGGGAAGTCCAGTGACATAACCATTACGCCATCTGCTGATACCAGTAATGCATTTCTTAGTGAAACAATAGGTTTACATAGGCCGCAAAGAACATATTCACACAATAAAGATATAATGAGATTTTAGGGAAGATAGGGAATATCCTGAAAGTCTCAAGTGAAAAGTATTTTGGAGAATAAGGAATAACCTATGGGGCCAGCTCCAGGGTGCAGTACTGATAGGTTACTCAAGAATTGCCAGATCTCACGTAGCAACTACAGTTCTAGTCCCAGGCCAGGTAAGCCTGAAACACACTAGGCACACTCCAGCATCCAGGATGCAACAGTCTGGAGGACTGGCGCAAGAGATTGCAATGTGACTGGACCCTGTGGAGGGAGTTCATCTCTTTCTCTCACCTATGTTCTTTTTTTTTTGGAGAGGTTTTTTTCTATAGGGCGCGTGGGCTCGTCAGACAGAGACAGAGAGAGACAGAAAGCAAGAAATCACCCCCCAGAGGGGATGGCCATGCCGCAATCCCTTCTCCTCCATTCTCCTCTTGGGATCTTGGGCACGCAAGCACACGTGCCCGGCATGAGTTTTAAGCCATCCGGTCCGGGACTCGAACCGCGGTCGACTATGTGGGAGTCCAGCGACATAGCCATTACGCTAACTGCTGGTCCCAAAATGTTTTTCTTTTTCAGAGGCATGCTAGAGCATGTACATGAACATAGGTGAAAGAGGGACCAGCAGTTAGCGTAATGGCTATGTCGCTGGACTCCCACATAGTCGACCGCGGTTCGAGTCCCGGACCGGATGGCTTAAAACTCATGCCGGGCACGTGTGCTTGCGTGCCCAAGATCCCAAGAGGAGAATGGAGGAGAAGGGATTGCGGCATGGCCATCCCCTCTGGGGGGTGATTTTTCGCTTTCTATCTCTCTGTCTCTGCCTGTCTGTCTGGCGAGTACACGCGCACTATAGCAAAAACCTCTCAAAAATTTTTTTTTAATAAAAGAAATAATCTACAGTAAAACATGGCAGAATAAATAGAACTTATGAACTTGAACTTTGGGAAAATTACTGGAAACTTTCACTTGTAACCTGACCTGTTTTGTTTTCTTCACTCTTCATCTCTTACCTGGATCAAGTTGGTTAACCTTTGTGCCTTGACATCCACATCAATAAAATACGGTAATAAAAAACACTCATGACGTGGTGCTGAAGATTAAATGAATATATATATGTATATGTGTATTTACATTTGTTAGCACCATTCTTTGCAGGGAGTAACTTCGCTATAGTTATTCTTTTGTCAGTAGCTGTCTCCAGTGGATGGGTATCTGTTCAAAGGCCTATGGAGATAAAACGAAACTATATTTTTAATGTGTCTTTTAAAAGCGTGAAGTATAAAGTTCACCCTGAAAATGCACGTTTGTGTTAGTCTGTTAGCACTAATGAGATTTAAGTGATGAGATGGTGACTATCACTCCATTTCTATATGGGGAACAGCAGTGATCTCTCCAGAGCTACGCTATTCACTAAAACAGGGACAGTTCAAGTACATTAGCATAAGTCCATCACTCCAACTGGAAGAACTTCTCAAAGAATGGACTCTATTGATGATGTGTCAGTTGTATGAGCTTCTAAATATAATCACAATTTAGTGAGACTATAACCTCACTTTGACATTGTGTTTTGATTAGAGAATTGCAGCACATTGCAAAGGGCTTTACACTCAGAACTGGGTCCAGATCTTGGTGTGTCATCCAGAGCTGTGTGACCTCAGGTTCTTACAATGGACATACTGATTTTTAAACCCAACAGATTATTGCAATAATTAATGAGAAAGTAAGGAGAGGACTGCACGTACTGCTCCAGACCATGATTACCGATTGTTGAAACAGTCTGGAGTTAGTGATATAGGCAGACCAGCTATTCACCAAACCCATTTCTCTCCTACCTGTACGCTACTGCCCAGGTTCCCTTGTGGTTACATGTGTCCCTGTGACTGAGTTCTAGCCTATAGGATATGACCAAAGTTATGTGCTCCATATATGAGCCTGATTCGGAAAAACCTCCCTGTTCGAACTTCTAGCTGGTCCCTCTCCTGCCATTTAAATAGGATTCTGGGTCCTTCAAGGAGAGTGGTGCCATAAAATGAAAAGAGCCTGGGTCCCTGCAAGCCTGCCCCAATCATGTTTGAGTTTGTCAAGGGATAATTTCTATTTTTAAGCCACTGACCTGTAGGTTTTATCAGTTATAACAGCTAGCATGGTAATATCTGTTGGAAGTCACTGGCAAGTCTAAAGCATGACAAAAAAAGCGGGGAAGGAAGGACAAGAGGAAGAGGAGAGGGAGTGAAGGAGGAAAAATAGAATGGGAAAGAAAAAGGGCAGAAAAAAAGTAAGTAAAAAAGGAGAAACTGATCTTGTGATAAAAGGCAGTAAAAAGAAATAAATTCTCAAGTATTCTGTTGAGTTCTAGAGTGACCTTAGAAAACTAACATTTCTTACCTAGTTCTAAATTGATCTCAGAGTCTCAGTACTTGCTTTACTTTTCTACTTGACACCATCTTCATTTCTCTGTCAACCCCATTAGCTTTATTTTTCTCAAAGTTTTTCCGCCAAAGGCTACTAACTGTATTCCCACACCCCAGACTCCAGCCCTATCTTCTATGACACTTTGGTAATAGACTGGGTTTTTGGTTTGCTGACTAATAAAAACAAGAAAGCCGTGCTGTGAGCTCTCGTTTCATACATTCATGAGGCACTTAACGATGGCTCACTGGTCATGCTGATCATTGGCCTGGCGGTTAAGGCAGAAGGCTCCCACATGACCAACTGTGTGGTTCCAGCCTCAGCCTGGCAGCTTGAAAAACACCATGCACATGTGCGTGCAGGCATGAAATTCCAAGAGGAGGAATGGAAGAGAAGGGGTTGTGGCATGACCATCCTGCACGGACGATGCTTTCTCACCCTCTCTCTGTCTCTTTTTCTTTTTTTTTCTTTGTCTCTGGTGAGAACGTGTACCCTCTGGCAAATTAAAAAAAAAAAAAAGTCAAGTCATGGTCCCTCCCTGAAGGAGCTCACAGCGCAGGGACAGAGGTAGACACTAAATGCGATTACAGGGCAGCGCAGTGAGCTAAGAGCTAATAAAGGTGAGCAAATTGTGTTTTGAAAAATGTAAACGGTGAGCACTAACTGTCCATGGAGAGGCAAGAAGGTTCCCTGAAAAAACTCAGTCATCCTACAAGTGACTGATTTGATGATCCCACCAGAGTTAGTTTTGCTTTCCTGCCTCAATGATATTCTTAATCCTGCAGTTCAATTTGTAGTTTCCTTACAGCCTAACTATATAGGTCACTGTTAGGTACCGTATGTCCTCACACTCTGTTAAGGCCACAGACAGTTTCTAAAATTCTCTTTCTTTCTAATACACAATCATTTCAGATATATGCCTTCCCTTGGAGCCTTCAGAGTCCTTGTACTCCAAAATTTTTGGTAGCTCTCGTGTTACAGTGGTGATTGTTTTCCTGTTCTGTATCAATGAGAGAAATTTCTTTGAGTCTCAGAATAGCTAAACCAATTGACATTTCCTCTGCCTCTCTTTACTGTCCTCTTGAAAATGGATTTAAAGTTGTGAGAGGATGCAAGTGCATATTCCATTGCCTGAATTCTGGGATCCAGCAGACATCTACATTTATCACCTGTTGTGCAGCCACCATGGCAAAATCTTCCCTTGATCCAATTGTCCAGTTGTCTGCAATGAAGGGAATTTATGTTGTCGAGAATCACAGGCTATCTGTGGTTCTTCTTTAATTAGCTGTGATAAATGGAAGAGCTACAAACTGGACACTGTTGGCTGTCAGCATGTTTCCACACAGTGTCTTATCTGTAGCTCTTGATTCTAGGAGCCTATCCATCACATTTTTTAACCAGCCACCCGCCAGTCCTTTGTATTTCTGTTGGACTTTCCCCTGGGATTTGTAGATTCTAAATGAACTATAGTTCGAAGACTTAAATGTTTCCCTATCAACTTTACTCTTCCCTCCCTCCCCCCAGAGGATAAAGTAACCATGGAAGAAGTTCTAGAGTTGGCCTCCTTCAGATTATAGTCAGTGGAAATGCCTCTCAAATGCTTATAAATGAGTGTCTTTTATTTTTTAAAAAACTCATGAAATTTTAGTAGGAATTTAGGAAAGCTTACAGTAAGGATGTTAATCTGGCACCATTTGAATATCTTTTTATTATTTAATGCCAAAGGGTCCATGCACATGCAAGAGAGAGAGAGAGATAGAGAAGAGAGAAAAAAAAACCCAGTAGGGCCTGGTTATGCCTCAATCCTCTTTCCTTCAATTCTTTATCCCATCGGGATCCTGGCAATATGCACATGTGCCCAGCATATTTTTCAAGCTGCTGGAATTGAGACTCCAACCCTGGACAGCTCTGTGGAATCCAGCTTCCTTTGCATAGCACTTAATTGCTGCACTTCAGGTTGGCCCCATCTTGACATCTTAACCCTTAAGTCTTTGGTTCATTATATTTTGAACTGGAATAGATAGATAGATAGATAGATAGATAGATAGATAGATAGATAGATAGATATAGATAGATCCCATTAACACATGCAAAAGAAAGAGAGAATGAAAAACAGCATACCCCCAACAAGGTCTTGTTGTCACTTTCCACTCCCAACCTCAACCAGCTCTGGATCATGAACAAGTGTACACTGGTAAGCTCAGGGAAGTCTCCCAAGATGCAAATCTGGAACCCTCTCACATGTCAGCCTTGAAGAACATCACGTTTTACTGCTGTGTATTGTTCAACCTCACATGTTGCATTTTTTTTTATTAAAGCAATTTGGTATTAAGCATTAGAAATAACTTTTCGGGGCCAGCCTGTGGACTGGGGATTAAGGGAAGCCAACCTTCCAAGACCAACCACAATTTGAATCCCTGTCCCAACAGTTTGAAAACATGATGGGCAAGTGTGTATGAGTGCCTATAATCCTGATGGAATGGAGAGATGGAGAAGGGAGGATTGAGCCATGGTCACGCCCCACTGTGGAACACTTTCTCCCTTTCTTCTCTCCATCTCTCTCCTTCTGGCAAGAGCATGTGTCCTCTTCTAGTTGAAGGCAAAGAAAAAAAAAAAAAACAGAATAGAAAACAAAAAAAGAAAAGAAAGAAATAGCTTTTGGAAGTTCCCATTGAGATTAGTGGAACAGAAATGAAAGTGCTGGTTTATATTACCAGAAATTCTGCCTGAATTCTAGAATCATTTCTATGGAGCGATACTCATACATTACAAGAAAGATGAGAGAAGGTACAGGCATTACCATGTCTGTTCAACCGGTGGCACTTGCCACCAGTGACAATGCCTTGAGGCAGATAAAAGCAGCTGGAGCTCACAGTTTCAAAAGTTCACTCACTTTCCATTCAAAAGTGACCCATTCACAATTTAAAAGCAATCATGGAATGGGAAAGTTAAAAAAAAATTATGTATATATATATATACCCCTTTCTGGCCTGTATTTCAGCCCAGAGTACTCAAGAGTAAGCAAAATGAACATTTGGAATTCTTTAAGGGTTTAAAATATGATTAAAATGAATATATATCAGAAAAAAATTGTTTTATACCTCCCCCCCCCACCCTCTGCCCCAGCAAAATAGGCATCTGGAAAAGGAATCAAGTACAATGTGAATTTCTGGCAGATTTCCTGGAACCTGATATAAAATTTTTCTGGACCTAAGAGCAAAATTTCTGTTTCTAGCTCCCTGTTTCTTCCTCTGGGGCAATTGCTTTCAACTTGAAACTATTTTTAGGGAGAGTTTCCACATTTAGCCATGAAATCCTCAGGAATCCCTGAAATATTTCAACATGTCAGTGACTTGATAGGAAATGTAAATCAAACCTGCTCTATAGAACATGAGATGGTAACTCTGGGCAAGTCAGATGCGTATTCTGACATGATTAACTTTTACACAGTTAATGCCTCACTTGGTTGTTAAACATTGATTTCTTTCAGACAGGCTAATTCCATCGGTCAGATTTTGGCTTGGACAGTTAAAAAAATTAAAAAGTAAAAACTGTAGGAACATTTTAATTGATAAGTGACCAGTGGGAAAAACTGACACGCATTTACATCTCTCTGATCCATCTAAGCAGTTTATAAGATGAAGTCACCTTTCTTTGGTGACTTCCCTATGGCAGCAGGAGCAGCTAGCAATAGCTTATGCATGCAAACGGCATAAATAAGTTAAAATATATCAAGCAGGCAGCATCCGTAGATAGCTAGCGTGGGTAGGGACTGGTAACAGTTCCGAAGGTCAAACCTTTGAAAGAACAATTAACTCTGAGCTGCTCACATAGAAGGCTTGATTGTTTTATTAGAGTAATTTGAAAGTCAGAGGTCAGGGAGAAGTGGCTGTTGGACTTCATTTAAGAATAAAAAGAATACTAAATCCAAGGAAAACACCT
>NW_006160167.1:263490-263968 GCF_000334495.1 Tupaia belangeri chinensis | reverse complement strand
AACAGAAAGCACATTTCATGGGGAGATCTTTGTTATGACACCCTGGTCCTTTGCTGAAATATCTGAAAGGCCTTTCTAGAAGGGCAATGGAACAATATCAGGATCAAGAGATTCTGGAATGTCAGTAAAATGTTCAGCCTTACCGCGGATTTTGTCATTGTCTTTAGATAAACAGAAGACTGTCAATAAATTTCGGTTCTGGAAAGATCTCATTCACTCTTGAACAGATGTTTATTGAATAGCTACTTAGACGCCATACGTAACAAGCACTGAGACTGGAAAGACGAAAACAAAAAAGACCCTTTGGATCGTGATAGAGACACATTTTTAAGGGGTGTGGCAAATATAATAGCCACCTCTTTGTACATAATTTGAAAATATTGGCTGAATTGAAGAATAATGAATAAATAAATGGATATCAATAGTTGGTTCCTTTGTATCTGAATAATACGTTATGGCTTTTTTTTTTTTTTTTTTT
>NW_006160167.1:223963-262427 GCF_000334495.1 Tupaia belangeri chinensis | reverse complement strand
TTTTTTGTAAAAAAATTGTTTTGGTTTTTTTTTTTTTTTTTTTTTTTTGAGAGGTTTTTGCTATAGGGCATGTGTGCTTTCTAGAAAGAGAGAGAGACAGACAGAAAGTGAGAAATCACCCCCGCCCCGGGGGGTGGAGGATGGCCACGCTGCAATCCCTTCTCTGTTCTCCTCTTAGGATCTTGGGCATGCACACACGCGCAACCTGCATGAGTTTAAGCCACCAGGTCCGGGACTCAAACTATGGTCCACTACCTGGGAGTCCAAGGACATAGCCATTACACCAACTGCTGGTCCCACTTTACGATATTTCTATATCTGTCTATTTAACCATTCACCGGGTAAAGCATGTCTGGGTTGTTTTCAGTTTGAAGTATTACAGATCAAGCTGCTATGAACATTGGTATACTAGTTTTCATGTGAATATAGATTTTATAAGATAAATACCCAAGAGTACAATCGATGAGTCATAATTGTAATAGTAGGTTTAGGTTTGTAATAATCCACCAAATGGTTTTCCAGAGCGGCTGTAGCATTTTATATTTTCATTAGCAATATATGAGCGATTTAGTTTCTCTGTATCCTCACTACCATTTGGTGTTGCCATTATTTTTTATTTTAAACAGCATGATAGCTGTGCAATGGTAGTTCATTCTAGTTTTCTCTGCTGATTAATGATGTTAAACATCTTTTCATGTGCTATGTGCCATCTGTACATCTTGTTTGGTGAAATATCTGTTTATGTCTTTTTGCCTATTTTCTAACTAGATTTTTTTTTAACTGTTGAGTTTTGAGAATTATATGTTCTAGATACTAGACCATTGTCAGACATGTGGTTTGCAAATATTTTCTCCCAGTCTGTAGCTTGTCTTTTCATCACTCTTATAGTCTGTGGTACAGAGCAGAAGATTTTAATTTTGTTCAGTTCCAATTTATCAATGTTTCCTTGTATGGAGTGAGCATTTGATATCAAATCTAAGAACTGTTTGCTTAGCCCTAGATACCAAAGGTTTTCTTCTCTGTGTTTTTAAAGTTTTGTAGTTTTGCATTTAAAACCATGATCCATCTTGAGTAGATTTTTACATACATTTTTAGGCTTAGGTCAAGGTTATTTTCTTTGTTCATTTGTTTATAGATATCCAGTTGCTCCAGCACCATCTGTTAGAAAGGCTATCCTTTTTGCATTGAATTGCTTTTTCACCTTTGTCAAAAATCAGTGGGGCTGAGCCAGTCACTGGTGTGGTGGTTAAGGAGGTTGGAACCAACTGCATGGTTTGAATCCAAGACTCTGTTGGCTCAAAAAACACACCAGGCATGTGTGCTTGTGTCTATAAAACCCTGAAAGGAGAAATGGAGAAGAAGGGCTAGTGGCATGGCCAATCCTCCTGAGGGGCACTTTCTCACTTTTCCTTTCTCCCTCACTCTGTCACTTTCTAGTGAGTGCCATATAGTAAATTTTAAAAAATAATAAAAAAGCAATGGGGCATATTTGTGTGAGCCTATTTAATTCTTCTTCTTTTTTAAAAAATTACCAAGTAGTATTTGATTGTATGGATATAACAAATGTGTTTATTCACTCACTTATTGTTGAGTATTTGGTTGTTTCTAGCTTTTGGCTATTATAAGCAAAGCAGCTTTCATGTGGACATTTACTTTTATTTCTCTTAGGTAAACACCTAAGAGTGGAATCGAAAGATTATATAATGGGCCAACAGATGATGTGGTGATTAAAGGTGCTGATTCCCACATGGTTGACCAGGATTCAAGTCCTAGGCCTTGAAAATCACAACAAGTAAATAAATAAATAATTTTTTTTAAAAGAAAGATTATATGACAACGGTTCAACTTAAGAAATGCCCAAATATTTTCCAAAAGTGATGATACCATTTGGAATTATTTCAGGCAATATATGAGAGTTCGGTTGTTCTACATCCTTGTAAACACTTAGTGTTGTTAGTCTCTTTCTGTATAGCTTTTCTTTTGAGTATGTAGTGGTATCTCATGGTGAACTTAAAAAGCATTTCCCTAACATTAATGATATTGGGCATTTTTTTCATGTGCTTACTTCCCATTTGTATATGTTCTCATATTTTCCTCATAAAAATATACATATATTGCCAGAGTCTACATGCACTTGCCAGAGAGAAACAGAAGGAGATAGAGAGAGGAAAAGTGAAGAAAAGTAAGAAAGCACCCCCATGGGGAATGGTAATGCCACAATCCCTTTCCTCCATTTCTCTTTTTGAGATTTTGGGCATACATGCACACATACCTGGGGTGTTTTCAAGCCAGTAGGTCCAGGACTCAAACCCTGAGGTCAGTCATGTGAGACCTAGCCATCTTGACCACCACGTCCATATTTTATTCGATCTTCATTGTGTTCTTTGTCTTACTTGTGTGCTTTAAAACACCAAATAAGTATTATGAAGTATTATTTTCAAAGAAACCCCAAAGTGGTACTTCCTAGCCCTAAGGATCTTAGGTCTTTAAGAAAATGAAAGCTGGTTGGGAGGTGGGGAGGAAGGGCAGTAGAAAAAATTATTTTGATAATTTTTTGAAGTATTATTTATTTAATTAAATTAATTAATTATTATTATTTTAATTTGCTATAGGGCATGTGCACTCAACAGAGAGAGAGCGCGAGAGAAAGAAAGTGAGAAAGCAAGCTGCTAGGTCCAGGACTTGAACCAGAGTTGGCCATGTGAGACTCTAGCACCTCAACTGCCATGCCACCTCCTGGCCCCAGAAAAAAATTTTAACAGACACAAGAATGCATGTGAATGAGACAAATATTCAATAGGTTATGTAACAGTATACACAACAGATTTTTGTTTGTTTGTTTTTGTTTTTTAGAAAGGTATTGCCAGGGGCCAGTAGGTGGTATGGTGGTTAAAGCCCTGGACACTCCACATGGCCAACCACAGTTCGAATCCTGGACCTTGTCTTGTTTCTCACTTTCTCTTTCTCTCTGTGTGTGCCTCTCTCTGGTCAAAATAAAATAAATGAATGAATAAAAAAAATTAAGTAAATAATTCTTACAAAAAAAAAGTTGTTGCCAATCTGATATGTATCTAAAAAATAACTAGTAGAATGAACATTGAAGGTCCATAACATAATGTACTTTCTTTGCTGAAGATGATGAATATGGTAATTTCCTTGAATTATGTACTGCATGCATGCTTTGGAAAATCATATACTTCACAAAGATGCACAGCAATTAAATATAAATAAGAAATTATTAAATTAATAACTTTTTTTTAGAGAAAGATTTTTGCTATAAGGCATGTGTGTTCACCACAGAGACAGAAAGTGAGAAGTCACATCCCCCTCAGGGGGGAAGGCCACGCCTCAATCCCTCCTTCTCCATTCTCCTCTCAGGATTTTGGGCACACATACAGGCACCTGGTATAAGTTTTAAGTCACCAGGTCCAGGACTTGAACCGTAGTCGACTATATGGGAGTCTGTTATGCTATCTGCTGGTCCCGTAAGTAATAGTTTTTTTAAAAAGAAAAGTTCCTCCTTAAAAATTGTTTTCCTGATTTATTGGTTGTATGTAATTGGATGTCTGTGTGTGCCACTAAGTTATTAAAAAGGATAAATGAGAGAGTTGCTAAAAACACAGTTGTTACTGCTCATTCTTCAGTGGATTAAAGTGAGCACAATATTTTGGTGATTCACATTACTGACCCCATGTGATGACTTCAACTCTTCAAGCCAGCATGTTATAATTTAGCAAACAGTGTTTCTTGATCCTTGTTCTGATCTCTCTCAAGGGTAATTATTCCTTTCTCCAACTTTGAAAAGCCTCTCTGTGTCCTGTGGTGTGCCTCTTCTGGGAATGGCAGTAAGTGCCACAAATCCAAAAAGGTAGTGGCACTACCAAGGGATGGAGGGCAGAGGGGTCTTCCATCTTAATTTTCATTCAATCCAGTAGATGTTTTAAGAACAGGGTCCCTGAAGTACTCTAAGACCCATCATGTTACCCCTGGAGTTTCAGTAAATCTCATTGTGAAAGATGTCAGAACAGTAGGCAATCTCTCTCCTTTCTCTGCTATAAATCAACCATCAAAGCACTTCTCACTAAAATAAAGGCGAATTCTGCAGGTATCAAGCTTTCAGCAGTGAAATTTGCTGCCTTAAAGAGACTAAGCTCGGGACCAGCAGGTGGCACAGTGGGTAAGGCGCTGGACTCTCATATGCGCGACATGGTTTGAGTCTCGGACCTGCGGCTAGAAACTCACGTTGGGCGCATGTGCATGCCCACAGTCCCAAGAGGAGAAGAGAGGAGAAGGGACTGTGGTATGGCCACCCCCCCGCTGCGGGTTGATTTCTCGCTTTCTGTCTCTCTGTCTCTCTGGCAAGCACACAGGCCCTATAGCAAAAATCTCTCAAAGAAAGAAAAAGAGTAAGCTCCCCACTTTGAGAATATTCAAATAAAAGTATTATCTGACAGGAATGATACAGAACCCAGTAATTTATTACATTGTTTAAAATATATTAAGGGATTGCCCTGTAGTACAGTGATCAAAGGAGCCAGATCCCAAATGGCTTGAATCCAGGCCCCGACAGCTTTGAAAACACATCAGGTGTGTGTGCGTGTGTGTGCATGTGTGCATGCCCTAAAATTCCGATGGGATGGAAATTGCACTATGGCCAAATCTCATTGGAGGGTACTTTCTCTCTCTCACTCTGTCTCTCTGGCAAGCACACATACACACACACACACACACACACACACACACACACACGCACAAGGAAGAAAGAAAGAAAGAAAGAAAGAAAGAAAGAAAGAAAGAAAGAAAGAAAGGGAAAGAAAGAAAGAAAGAGAAAGAAAGAGGGAAAGAAAGAAAGAAAGAAAGGAATTTTAAAAAATTATTTAACATTTACTTACAGTTTAATCTGATCACATCACAGCTCTTAGAGACAGTGTAGCACAATGAGGACATTGGGTATGAAGTCACTTGCAACTTTCTGACCTTCTGAGCCTCAGTTTCTTCACCTATAAAACAGAGATAATGATGTCAGTATAATGTGAAAATTAAGAATTAGTAAATAAAGTGACACGATGTTTGGCTTGTAGTTTGGGATCGATAAATAATTATTATTCTCATATTTCAGTCTTCCTAGTCTACAACTTAAGTTAACCTCTTAAAAATTAGAAGTGACAGGGGCCAGCCTGTGACACGGTGATTAAGGTGGCTGGATCCCACGTGGCTGATTTTGATGGCTGAGTCCCAGACTCGGCGACTTGAGAACATGACAGTGCATGTGTGTGCATGCCCAAAATCCTAAGAGGAAAATGAAGAAGAGTTTGTGACACAGCCATCCTCCTTGGGGAAAGATATTTCTCACTTTACTCCTTTCTCTCTCTCTTTTTCTCTGTGTCTCTCTGGCGAGCAACATGCTCTACAGCCAAAAAAAAAAGTGACAGTCCCAGCTGCAGTGTTGCAGGCAGTAGGGCACTGCTGCACATTACTGGAGTAACATGGGAGGCCTGGGTTCAGGTCCAAGCGTGATTTGAACACACCAGGTTTGCCTGCTTGTGGCTGTGATCCTGGCCAGCTGGAAGGCTGGGAGAGGATCGTGGTATGGTGAGACTCTGTCAAAGACATCTGTCTCTCTCTCCCTCTCTTTCTTTCATGGTCTCGTGAAATAAATAAAGTCCAAAAAGAGAAGTGACAATTGTGATAAAATGTTTATTTTAAAAGTTTTTTCACTGGATACTTACTATGTACTAGGTTGTATCCCAAGCACTTTACATGTGAAATCTCACATGTAAAAAAAAAATGGTTTCCTATTTCTTACTGTACAGAAAACAGAGACTTATAAAGGCAAAGTATCTTGCTTAAGATTTTTTAATCACAGGCAGAGCTTGATTCAAACCAAAGCCAGACTCTGACACTGGTGACTACTATAGTCTCTGGCTTCCCACTTCACTTTTATCTATTTTTTTTGCCTTTTAAGCTTTATGCAATCTTAGACCCACCTTGTCTTTTTTTTTTTTTTTTTTCCTGCCACAAAGCACATGCATGCACTGGCTGAAGAGAGACAAAGAAAGGGAAAGTGAGAAATCACCCCTTGGGGGGTTGGCCACACCACAATCTCTTCTCCTCCAGTCTTCTCTCTGGATTTTGGGCACACACACACATGCCTAGCATGATTTTCAAGCCATGGGTTCAGAACTCAAACCACATTTAGCCGTGTGGGAGTCCAGTGCCTTAACCACTATACCACATATTGGCTCCCACCTTGTCTTAAACCTACTCTCAGCTGTTTTTGCAGATATCATTACAGATCTAGTCATCTAAATTACTGGAATTGTAACACATACAAGCTTAAACGATATATGATATGTTTAGCACACATAGGTTTTAACTCTCTTGGTGTATAAATTCTAGAAGCGGGACTTCATTTAATGCAATTCAATTCACTTAAAAATAATAAAATATTTTCAAGCCTAAATATATACAAAGATTAGTGGTATTTTTTGATATATCTGATTTTTAATTATAATGGTGGGGAAAAATGAGCACATTTGAATATTATTCTTATAACCTTTTCACTTAATCTTATCTTTTATACCTTTAAGTTCTTTGAATTTTTAACTTTCAAACTATGATTTTGATTACTGTTTCAAAAATTAAAATTCCTTGTAACACGACTTTTTTTTTTTTGGAGAGGTTTTTGCTATAGGGCACGTGCGCTTGTCAGAAAGACAGAGAGAGACAGAGAGACAGAAAGCGAGAAATCACCCCTCAGAGGGGATGGCCATGCCACAATCCCTTCTCCTCCATTCTCCTCTTGGGATCCTGGGCACAAATGCACACCTGCCTGGCATGAGTTTAAACATTGGATCCGGGACTCGAAAAGCGGTTGACTATATGGGAGTCCAGCGACATAGCCATTACGCCAACTGCTGGTCCTGCAACACAACCTCTTAATAGTTCCCCCTTTCCATTTTAATCTAAGTACTACCTAGATTAAAGTTCAAGGAAATAGATGATTTTTATTCCATCAACTGAAAGTTAAAGAACTGTAGTCATTCCAGCCCTGAAGCAGAGGAAGATGAAAATTACTAGAACAAGAACCTTCCTATTTCTAAGTTATGTGCATGTATGATCAACTCAATTCTAGTTTTAAAGTATGATTTAAAGGCTTGACCTATTGATAAAGTACTAGATAGTATTGCAAACAGTTTTAATATATAGTATGTCTTTCAATAGCACCTGCTTGAGACAGGCTTTTGCTAATTAGATTGTGACTTACTAGAGTCAAAGACAATTGTCATCTTTGTACACAGCAAGAGAGAATGTAGAATCCAAAATAGAATCATAGAGACCTGGATTCCTAGCATAGTGGTCAAGTGCTGTGCATAGGAAACTGGATCCCACGTGGCCAGTCATATTTTGAATCCTGGACCCAGCAGCTTGGAAAACACACCGGGTACATATATGTTCATGCCCCAAATCCTGATGGAATGCAACAATAGAGTAAAAAGATTGCGGTGTGACCACGCTCCTTGGCTATGTGTATGGGGGGGGGCTTTCTCTCTCTTTCTCTGATGAACAATACTCTCTGACAATAATATTAAAAAATAAAAAACAGAATCATAGAACCTGGACTTTACAATCCATATGGTCTAATTGCTCATTCAATGAATCCAGTCCAGTGATAAGAGTTCATTAACTCAGGCAACAACTGTTGAAAACTCCTATTAAAAAAAAGAAAGAAACGAAGGAAGGCAGGATGAATAAATGGAAGGATACAAGAAATAAAAGAAAAAAGAAAAGAATCCAATATTGAATCAAAACGTGGTGGTTTGCACCCACTTTCTTTTTTCCATAGGTCAATTGAACACATCATTTATGTTTCCCTTTAGACCTCTCCAATCTGGGTAAAAAGCCAACTTTCCACAGGTCCAGAGGGGACCATCAGCATCACTGGCATGAGTGCAGGGTCTTGAGAGACCTTGTCAAACTAGGTAACACTTGAGAAGAGTGAGATCTGACACAGCCTGAGGGTGAGCAGTAGGAAGACTCTACTGCAGCTCAGGTCCTGTTTGGGAAGCGGGTGTTGAGGAGGAGGGAGGACGAAGGTTTATTAGGGAGTAAGAACTATAAAGGAGAAGGAGAGGAAGCAGAATTAGGCAAGAATTAGTCTACCAGTCCCATGAGGAGCTCTGTGCAGGGATTTCTAGAGGAGTCACACACTGCTTGGAAGTGGTTAGGCTTTTATACTACCATGATGTTCAGTCATTGGCTGGGTATCTCCAGCCCCTATCCACAGGCCCTATCCCCAAGGAGCTGACAGCTGGAAGTTGTTGGACAACCACACCCCCTACAGCAGGGCAGGGAATCATTTCTTGAAGAGTGCTCAACGTAATGCATGTCTGTGTCTGTCCCAAGGGGGGAGGAAGGGAAGAACATGAGATACTTTAGAGAAGTCTTGACAAGTCTTAGTGATTGGTCTGATATACAGGAGAGGTCAAAGATAACCCTGGTGACTTGGCCAGCACTGCCCTTAGTGAACAGTTTGGTTGGGATATAACCTCCTTCCACCATGTCCAACGCTGTCTTTCACTAGAAGTAGCCTGAGTGCTTTTCGCATAAGTTGCCGGAGCTTGTGCCCTCTGTGTTGAGCAACCAACCACACTCCTTAGCTGCAATTGATGGCGCCGGCCGAAAGATTGATCCATAGGCAGGCAAAGGCGGCCATGTGCACGTGGCTTGATGTGAAACTTACCCATCTGAAGGAGACAAACCAACTTAAGACTTTTTGGAAGACTCACATACTAAGTGAATAAAGAGAGTAAAGTATGTACTTGGGTTGTATCCTAAAGAAGTGGAACTATTGCTGTTTTTTTCCTGCTATACTGAGTTGTCCAGATAGCAGTGAGACCTACAAGCCCTGTATGCCTGAAACCCTGTGCTTTGCTACCCATTATGTCCTTGCAATCATCACAGATGACCTGGGCATGTCACTTCCTTAAAGTGGGTCTCCTTTATGTTAAAAAAAAACAAAAACAAAAACAAACAAAAAAAAACTGCTGATGGTTATTTTTTTCTTAGTAAAAGTGAGAAGTGACCCTGAACCTCTAGGATCTGTTCTTTGATTCTCTTTATGTACTTTGAACACATACAGCTTACATCTGTACCCCCATGATTATTTTTGAATGTTAGGCTGAACTGTCCTCTACAGCTTTATGGCTTTCAAAAAAATCGTCAGGTTACCCAAAGTAGCCTAAAATGATCCTTTTCTTTTCTTTTCTTTTCTTTTCTTTTCTTTTCTTTTCTTTTCTTTTCTTTTCTTTTCTTTTCTTGTCTTTTTAAAAGAGATTTTTGCTACAGGGTGCATGTGCTTGTTGGAGAGACAGAGAGAGACAGAGACAGAAAGCGAGAAATCACTCCTTAGGGGGATGGCCACACCACAATCCGTTCTCCTCTATTCTCTTCTTGGAATCTTGGGCACACACGCACACACACAGGCACCTAGCATGAGTTTTAAACCACCCGGTCTGGGACTGAAATGGTGGTCGACTACACGGGAGTCCAGCAACGTAACCATTAAGCCATCCTCTGGCCCCTAAAATGATTATTTTCTGCACAACATTTTTTTCTGCATTGTTTTGCTCCTTTGCACCCAGTTCCAATATGACTCATTAACTTGTGAAGTAAATTTCTATGCTTTGTTTTCTGTCTGCTCTTTCACTTATTCATTCATTCATACAGTTTTATCCCCGCCCCCATCCATGTAGTATGTATTCAGACGCAGTGAGTAAATACAGGGATTAAACAGGCATATTTAAGCCTTGTGAGTCTGTGCGACTCTTTACTGACAATCATGGCTTTGTACTTTTAATCATGCCATTCAAGAAGTCAGACATGATACTCGTATGTTGCTGGGCCAGGGTAAGCATATGACAGAATGGAATAAAGATTTTCTACTCACTTTGCGGAGGAGGGTTTTTCATTTCTGTTATTGTTTTCTTTATGCATGATAGAGCGTGTGTATGTGTATGTACATAATAAGGAAAGAGACAGAGACAGGGACAGAGAGAGGTGGGCACCCTCCGCTGGGTCTGGTTACACTGCAATCCTCTTCCTCCAGTCCTCTAGCTCATCAGATCTTGGATACTTGTGGATGCACCTGGCCTGCTTCTAGGTGACTGGCTGGGGATTCCAACTGCAGTTGCCGTGTGTGATCCAGCCTCTCTTGAGTAACGTGTTACCCACTGCTGTGTCACAGAGCCAACCCTTCTACATTTCTTTAAAATAAAACTGCTGAACCAGCTGTGATGCAGTGGTTAAACATAGTGTTCCCTCCTAGTAGGAGTTCCATCCTACTAGACTGACTACGATTGGAGTCCTGGCCCTGTCAGCTTGAAAAAAATCATACCAGGTGTCTGTGCATGTGTGTGCAAAATCTTGCTGAGAAGGAGAGAGGGGGGATAAAGGACTATGGGCTATTCATGCCCCATTGGAAGATGCTTTCTCTCTCTCTCTCTGGCGAGGTCACTAATTCTCGGGCAACAACAAAAAAATTAATAAGATAAACTAAAACCCCTGGGCTGGCACTATAGCTCAGTAGTTAAGAGAGTCAGATCCCACATGATCAACTACAGTTCAAATCCTGGTCTGGGCAGCTTGAAAAAAAAAATGTGTGTGCACACATACGTGCCTAAAATCCCACCAGGATGGAGAAATGTACAAGGGATTGTGGCACGACCATATCCCTTCGCCGAGTGTTCTCCCTCTCTCTCTCTCCCTGTCTCTGGAGAGCACACAAGCCCTCTGGTAACTAAAAAAAAAGAAAGAAAAAAATGTCTACATGATGCATTTAAACTCTTTGATTTGTAATACTTGAATTTGCATTTCATTTTTCTCAAAAAGTAGCTATCAAGTAGACACAATGTGTTCTGCAATAATTGTTTTGTGTAATTGTAGATGACACATAATGATAGCTTTGCCATTTTTTTGTTTTATGTATGTCTGAAAATACTTGAAAAAATTGAAGAAACACTGCAGCATGATGTAAAAGAGACCAAGAGACTCTCAAAATAAGGGATGACTATTCAAAACAAGCTGTCATTTTATGTTGCACAAACAAATAACAACAATAAAAGTTTTACACTAAGGGTGAATGACTGGAAATCCTGTTGAGTGTGCTATTCGGGTAAAGTAATGTTGATTTGGTAGAGCAGGCATCGTCTGACCCCATTTGGGGAAAAGGGAACTGGCCTGTTTTTCCTTAAAATTTTTTTTCTGTAGTTTTGTTTGTTTTTGTCAGTGGGGACATGCACTGAGAGAGAGAGTGAGAGAGAGAGGAGAGAGAGCGCACCCCCTATGGGACAAAGTCAGGCCTCAATCTCTTCATTTTTCTCATCTTTCCAGATTCTGGGTATGCACACAATGTATCCGACCTAGTTCTGAATGGCCATTTGGGACGCAGCTGCTCTAACACCACAGGCTGGTCCTCTTTTAATTCTTATTTGTTTTAATAGCTATTATTCGGATTAGCAGATGGCATAATGGCTACGTTGCTGGACTCCCATGTAGTGGACCATGGTTTGAGTTCTGGACTTGGTGACCTAAAACTCATGCCAGGCGTATATGTACATGTACCCAAAATCCCGAGAGGAGAATGGAAGAGAAGGGATTATGGCATGACCATCTCCCCTGGGGGTGATTTCTCAGTTTCTGTCTCTCTGCTTCTCCAGCGAGTGTACATGCCCTATATCAAAAAGCTCTTTAGGGAACCAGCAGTTAGCGTAATGGCTATGTCGCTGGACTCCCACGTAGTCGACCGCGGTTCGTGTCCCAGACCCGGTGGCTTAAAACTCACGCCGGGCATGTGTGCATGCGTGCCCAAGATCCCGAGAGGAGAATGGAGGAGAAGGGATTGCGGCGTGACCATCCCCCCTGGGGGATGATTTCTCGCTTTCTGTCTCTCTGTCTCTCTCTGTCTGTCTGGTGAGCGCACGCGCCCTACAGTGAAAATCTCTTCAAAAAAAAAAAAAAAAAAAAGATAAATCTCGGAACTAGCAGATGGTGTAATGGCAAAAAAAAAAAGCTCTTTAGAAAAAAAAGCTATTAGTTTCACACAATTCAAAACTCAAAAGGTATGATACTGAAAATTTTCCCTCCCCAGAAATAGATCCACATTAACATAGGCAACTGCTTTCTGACAAAGGAATAGAGGCAATACAATGGGGGAAGATAGTCTTTTCAACAAATGGTATTGAAAGAACTGGACAGCCATATGCAAAAAAATGAAGCTAGACAGACTCTACACTTTTCACAAAAAATAACTCGAAATAAGTCACACACTCAAATGTAAAATTATCAAACTCCTAGAAGATAAGAGGAGAAAATCCAGATGCCCTTGGTTATGGTGATAACTTTGTAGATATGACACTATAGTCCATGACAAGTGAATTGTTAAGTTGGAAGTCATTCACATTTAAAAAGTTCTGTTTTGTCAAAGATACTGTCAAGAGACTGGGAAAACATATTTGTATAAAACATATCTAATGTAGAACTGTATATCCAGAATATATAGAGAACTCCTACAACTTGAAATGGGGGACAGACTGTGGCTCAACAGTAAAATGAGATGTTCCATAAGGCAATCCCACATGAGAATGTTCTGGTTCAAGTCTAGAGACTTCCCTGAAAATGCTGGGCATATATTTGCTCATGATCCAGAGCTGGCTGAAGGCTGACGGTAGATCACAGCCTCAAGAACCTATTGGGGGGGCAGGTAGCATGGTGGTTAAGGATGCTGTACTCCCATAGGCTGACCATGGTTCAAGTCCTGGACCTGGTGGCTTGCTTTCTTACTTTCTCTGTCTCTCTCTGGTGAGTACATGTTCCCTATAGCAAATTTTAAAATAATAATAAATAAAATTAAATAAATAATTATCAAAAAAAGAAAAACCTCAACAATAAGAAGACAGACAGTGGCTAGCAGGTGGCATGGTGGTTAAGGCACTGGACCCCCACATGACTGACAACGATTTGAGTCCCAGAACTGGCATTGGACCTAGTGGCTTGCTTTCTCACTTTCACTCTCTCTTTCTCCCTTTCTCTCTGGTCAAATTTAAAAAGAAAAATAATAATAAGTAAAATTAAATAAAATAATTCTTTTTTTGGGGGAAGTATTTTGCTATAGAGAGCATACACTTGCTAGAAATACAGAAAAAGACAGAGAGACAGAAAGAGAGAAATCACTCCCCAGGGGGAATGGCCATGCCACAATCCCTTCTCCTCTATTCTCCTCTTAGGACCTTGGGCACACACAAACACGCACCTGGTGTGAGCTTAAGACACTGGGTCCAGGACTTGAATCATGGTAGACTACATGGGAGTCCAGTGACATAGCCATTATGCCAACTGCTACTCCCTAAAATAATTCTTCTTTCTTTTTCTTTTTCTTTTTCCTTTTCTTTTTCTTTTTTTCCAGAGAGGGACAGAGCAAGAGAGAGAGAAAGTGAGAAATCAAGCCACCAGGTCTGGGATTCGAACCACTGTCAGCCGTGTGGGAGTCCAGCACCCTTAACCACCATGCCACCTGCTGGCTCCTAAAGTAATTCTTAAAAAAAAAAAGGAAAGGTGTATGTGGAGGAGTGGGGCCTAATGAAGGACATTTGGAGAAGGGATACGGAGGTAGAACATTGACGGGATGGGGAAGTGTGGTGTTATCGGTTGATGATATTTTGATCAACGGGACTGGGGAGAAATGTTCACATTTTGAAATGCTCACATTGTAAGCTAAACAATGCGATTGAATGTATATACAAAAAAAGAAATAAATTAAAAAAAAAGAAAAAGAAAGAAAAAGAATACAAACAACCCAATTAAAAGGCAGGCCAAATATTGTAACAGATACTTCCCCAAAAAGGATAAACAGACAGCAAATAAACCATGAAAAGATGCTCCCCATCATATATCATCAGGGAAATGTAATTTACAACAGGAAGATACCACTAACTACTGTACCTATTGCAATGGGCCAAAATCCAACCTAGACAAAACCAAATGCTACAGAAGATGTGAAGCAGTAGAGAATTCTCATTCATTACTGATGGGAGGCAAAATGGTACAACCACTTCAAAGACAGTTTGACAATTTATTATGACACCAAATATGCTCTTAACCATATAATCCAGCAATCACGCTTTTTGGCACTTACCCAAAGGAGTTGAAAACTTATATCCATGCAAAAACTTCTACATATATTAAAAACGTGTGCATATATTTAAAACAATTTTATTCACAAAGGCCAAAACTTGGAACCAACTAAGAAGTCTGTCAGTAGGACCTGGATAAATAAACTTTGGTACATCCCAACAATGAATTATTTAGCCCTAGAGAAAAAATGAGCTTCAGTGTGTATTACTAAGTGAAAGAAGTCAATTTGAAAAGACTACATACATACTGTATGATTTCAACTATAAGACATTCTGGAAAGGAAAAAAAAACTATAAAGATGGTAGAAAGATCAGCTGTTGCCAGGAGTTGGGAGCAGAGGGATGAATAGGCAGAGTACAGAGGATTTTTGGGGTAGTAAAGCTACTCTTTTAACTATTGGGTCATTGGAAAAGTCATGATGTATTTTTTTTCATGCAAAAACTGTGTCATGACTTTTCTAACTACTCAGTGCAATGGTGGATACATGTCTTGATACATTTGTCCAAATCCAAGGAATACAAGGCACCAAGAGTGAACTCTAATGTAAACTATAGACTCTGGATGATAAAGATGTGTCATTATAGGTTCGATAGTAACAAATACACCGCTCTGGTGGAGAATGTTGCCCTTCATATTATGTAATTCAGAATACAAATAATACAGGCATTGTTTTTTGTTGTCAGAGGACACCTGCATGAGAGAGAGAGAGAGAGAGAGAGAGAGAGAGAGAGAGAGAGAATGCACCCCTTAAAAGGAATTTGGTCATGCCACAATCCTTTTTCCTCTTTTTCTCTATCCAGTCAGAATTTTAGACATGTATGGACGTGTGCCTGGTGTTTTTTCCAAGCCGCTGGAGCCAAGACTTGAACTTGTGGTCAACCAAGCAGCCATGTAGGATCTGGTTCCCCACGCATAGTGTTTAACCACTGTGCTACAGGACCAGGCCTTTTTTCCTTTTTTTTCTTTTTCTTCTCTTTCTCCTCCTCCTCATCCTCCTACTCCTTCTGCTTCTATTGTGAACTTAAAAATGCCCTAAAAGGGAGTTTTTCTTTTAAAAAGGTCTCTCTCACAGGCCAGCCCATGGACTACTGGTTAAGGTGGCTGGGTCCCACATGGCTGATCATGTGGTTCAGGTCCTGGACCCAGTGGCTTTAAAAACATGCCCGGCACATGTGTGTACATGCCCAAAATTCCAAAAGAAGGGAGACATGGAAGAGAAGAGATTGTGGTGTGACCATTTCCCATAGGGCAGTGGACTTTCTCACTTGCTGTCTCTCTCTCTCCTGCAAGCATATACACCCTCTGGTAAACTAAAAACAAAATAAAAATGAAAAATATTAAATTCTCTCTCATCCCAATTCCCAGGACAACTTGAGACCTTACTGGCATTTGATCCCACCCTGCCCACTACTCACCACTTTCATTATTTTGCTCCTTTGACAAATATTTGCCCAGGTGCAAGGGTGTAACAGAGAATAAAGCGAAATCTCTGGTCTTCCGGAACTCACATTTTAGCAGAGCAGAAGCAGACAACTGGAAAAACGGAATAAATGCTGATAAAGATAAGAACTATCAAGTATAGGGAATACCAGATTGTGAGAATGCTGTTTTGAAAGGTTGGTGTTGGGAGCCCTCTCTGATAAGAAAATATTTAAGCAGATACTTGAACAAAGTAAGAAAGTAGGTCATAGGGTCTTAAGAAAGCTTTTAGGGGACCAGTAGGTGGCGTGGTGGTTAAAGCACTGGACACTCCCACATGGCCAACCACAGTTTGAGTCCCAGACCGGATGATTTAACTTTCTCACTTTCCCTCTCTCTCCCTCTCTCTCAGTGTGTTTCTCTCTGGTCAAATTAAAATAAGTGAATGAATAAATACAATTAAATAAATAATTTTTAGACAAAAAATAGAAAGCTTTTAGTCCAGAGGGAACACGAAATGCAGAGATGTATTTTAAGAAGACTTGTTTCTTGGATTGTTTTACTGGATAACTTCTACTCTTTTTCAAAGAAAAGCTCAAGGGAGAAATCATCTTCTCAACATTTTCTTTAAATCTGGAAATTAAACGGGAGCTGGTCATAGTGTCATCTTCATTCACACCTAGTAAAATATATAGTCATTAGACCATTTACTTATAAGAAAGGATTATTTTATGTATAGGTATATTTGCTTACCTAAGTATATATTTTGAAAAACAATTCACACATTGGACTGTATTGGATTTTTATAAATCAAATATTTTGGAAACATTATAAAATTTTATACCAGTACTGAACCCAACCTGTATTAGAAATTCTTCTAATTGCCCTTCAACTTGAAATTTAGAGAAGTGATTCTTCAGTAGGGGCAATTTTGTATCCCAGCGGACATTTGGAATGTCTGGAGACATGGTTGTCACAACTTTACTGAAGGGAATAGTTGAGAGGAAGACAAGGATCCTACAACAATGAACATGATGATTGACAAAACAAAAATTACCTGGTCCCAAAAAACAATAAGGCCAAGACCAAAGAACCCTGCTCCAGGGTTCATAAACTTAAACTAAAACTTCCAGGATAGGGGAGAAGCATGTGGCATATGTATCTGATCAGGCCAGACGGACATTGTGAAGTCATGTTTACTTTTCTTTTTAAACATTTTATATTGATTTATCTATTTATTTGTTGTAATTTTTAAGCTGCCGGGTCTGGGACTTGAAACTTGATTGAACACGTGGGGAATCCAGTGCCTTAAGCATCATGCCACCTGCTGGCTTTATGGTGCTATTTTTAAAAAAGGCGTATTTATTTACTTTTCCTATGAGTGAGAAAGTCAGAAAGAGAGAGTGAAAGAGAGGGAGAGAGACAGGTAGACAGCATCCCCAACAGGATCCTGACACCACAATCCACCCCCAGCCTCACCCAGCCTCATATCATGGGCACACGCATGCCGTGTTTTCAGGGACGTTTCTGGACATGAACCTGAAAATTTCCCAAGTGGTCGACCGACCTCATAGAGTATTGCCTTTTAACATTGCACCATCTGTACCCCTTACATTACATTGCTCTTTTATTTTTTTGAGAGAGAGGTGGTTTTTTTTTTTTTTTTTTTTTTGGCTATAGGATAGATACGCTCACCAGAGAGTCAGAGAGACAGAAAGTGAGAAATCATCCCTCAGGGGGGATGACCATGCTGCATTCCCTTTTCTTCCATTCTCCTCTCAGGATCTTGGGCACACATGCACGTGTGCCTGGTGTGAGTTTTAGCCGCTGGATCCAGGACTCGAACTGTGGTCGACTATGTGGGAGTCCAGCAACGAAACCATTAAGCCATCCGCTGGTCCCTATATTGCTCTTAATCTAATTCATTCACTCATTCATTTATTTATGCATTTGTTCAGCACGTATTTGCTGGGTGCTGGTATTTTAAAAATATTACTATTTTCAAATTACTTCACAACTTAGCAGCTTAAAACTATAGAAGCCATGACTTTTTTTTTATTTATAGTTTCTGTGGGTGGATCAGAAGGTCTTTGCATAAGTTGCAGTTCTATGACACCCAAGAAACAGTCATGTGAAGGTCCAGCTGGGGCAGGAGACTCTGCTTCCCAGGTGACCCGCTCACAGGACTGGCGAGTTGATACAGGCTGTTGGCAGAAGTGCTCAATTCCTTCCCTCATGGACCTTTACTGCTCCAGTGTCCTCACCCTATGACTTTCCTCATGGCAGAGGACCGAGGAGAGAGCAAGACTTTTAGTAGATACTACTGAGCACGTCTTCAAAATGTTTGTATTTTTTAATTTTGCCACAGGGAGCATGTACTAGTCAAAGGGAAAAAGAAAGAGACAGTGAGAGAGAGAAAGTGAGAAATCAGTCCCCATGGGGCATGGTCATACTGCAATCCTCTTTCCTCTGTCTCCTCCTCCTGTAGGGATTGTTTTTTATCACCTAACTATGGATGTCACACAATATCACTTCCACAATATTTTATTGGTTTTATAAGACAGTTCTAAGCAGTGTGAGAGGGGGTTGCTCAAGGGTATGAATACTTGAAACTGAAAACCACTGGGGACCACCTTGCAAGCTGGCTACCCAGTGCCCTGCTATGGCTCAGGCACCGTTGCAGCTGTGGGTAATTGGATATAGCAGTGACCTCTATGCAGCTCAACATACAGCTCCCCTGGACCCTGCATTTCTAGCAAGGGGAGATAAGCAATAGATAAAGTTACAAATGAACAGGCAAAGTGTTAGAAAGGAAATAAAGCAGGGTGATGCAATCATGACAGTTTTCCTACTACATGACTTTCAGCAGCAGTAATGGGGGTAAGAAAGGAATGAGCTAGCACCCCTGCCTCCTCAGAAGCGGTGGGGAAGGAAGATGGGGGCGAGCTCAGGGAAGACCTCTCTGAGATTTGAATGACAAGAAGGACTGGCCCTGGGAGTGCGCAGTGACAGAGTGTTCCAGGCAGAGGGAACAACCGGCACAAATTAACAGTGGCCAGCAGGATCTTGGTTTCTATATGACGGCTGAGGATGTAGGATGACCAAAAGAATGTGCTTTGATTCACAGACAAAAGTTGTATGTAGAGCAGTAGCATGTATATAAAAAAAGGGCCCAGCCAGTGGCATGGTGGTTAAGGCAGCTGAAACTTACATGGCCACCTGCATGGTTTGAATCCTAGACACAGGGGCTTGACAAACATGCCATGCATGCCTAAAATCCTAACAGGAATAGGAGATGGAGGAAAGGGGGTTGCAGCGTGACTATGCCCCACGAACGGTGATTTCTTGCTTTTCCTCTCTCACTCTCTTTCTCCATTTCACTTTAGCTAGTGCACATTCTCCGTAGCAAAATTAAAATAGTACAACATTTCGAAGATTTGCTCAGCAGTATCGACTCAAAGCTGATTATGCGTCTCCCTTATGACTGAGAAATTCCTTTCGAGCACCAAGAGGACAGATGAGAAAATCCACCTAAAGACCATCTAGATACATGCCCAAAACTGCTTATTTATAATAGTCCCAAGGTGGAAACAACCCAAATGTCAACAACCAAGAATAAATTGTGATGTGTTCATACAATGAATACTGTACCGTAATGAAGAAGAACGGACTGCTGCTGTGTGGAGCAACTTGTGGGAATTTCAGATATATTATTGAGGGGAAAAGAAAAGCCAGACACAGATGAGTACCTACCGTGCGATTCTATTTATATGAAGTTCAAGGGTTGGAAAAAGGAACCATGGTGATGGAAGTCCGAACAATAATTTCTTTAATGAGCTGGGGAGTTTTGACTTGGCAAAGAGATGAGGAAACTTTCTGGGGAATTGGAGATATTTTAATCTTTTAAAAATATTTATTTATTTATTTTATTTACTATTATTATTATTTAAAAATTTTCTATAGAGTACTTGCACTCACCAGACAGAGAGAGAGAGATGGAAAGTGAGAAAGCAAGCTCCCAGGTCCGGGACTAGAACTGTGGTCAGTCATGTGGGAGCCCAGTGCCTTAACCACCATGCCACCTGCTGGTCCTGAGACACATGTATTTTTTAAAAGAAGTATTTTATTTAAATTTACTTATTTATTTTTATTTCATTTTAAATTTTGACCACAGAGGGACAGAGAGTGAGAAGAAACATGAGAAAGTAAGCCACCAGGTCAGGGACTCAAACTGTGGTTGGCCATGTGGGAGTTCAGCGCCCTTAACCACCACACCACCTGCCGGCTCCAGTCCTGAGATATTTTAATCTTATCCATGTGTAAAAATTTGGAAACCTAAGGAGCAAGGCACTTGCATAATTCTCTCTCTCTCTCTTTTAATTTTGCCAGAGTGCATTTCTCACCAGAGAGAAACAGAGAGAGAGAGCAAAAGCACCCCAAATGGGAAATGGTTATGCTGCAATTCTTTCTCCTCCATTTTCCTCTTGGGATTTTAGGTATGCACACACTCACAGGCACACTGCATGTTTTTCAAGCTAGTGGGTCCTGGACTCGAACTATAAAGTTGGCCATTTAAGGATCCAGCTGCCTTAACCACTATGCTAGCTGACCCCATAATTCTCATTAAATATTTATATATGGTAACATGAAGTATTCAAATGCAATAGGCAACAAGAACCTTGTTAGAGGGCTAGTTAGGTTTATCCTAAAGGTTCAAAATTTCATCTAGTGCTCAGGTTATACAAACAGGGAAGCTAAGGACCCAGAAGCCAGATCTAGGCCAGAAAACCCATTTCTATCAGAGACCAATCGCCCCGGGCCAAAGTTACTGGAACCACAGAAACTCCACTCCCAGGAACTCCACCCAGGCCTGTGGACTCAGCTGGAATTTCTGCATTCGAGCGCCTTCCTTCTCTGTCCCTTCGTGTGCACCTTTTCTTTCTCTTCCCTGCCCTAAAGAAAAGATGTTTGCTTTCTATTTCAATAAATGTTTTAAGTAGATGGCTATAGCAGCTTGTAAACTTGTAGATTAAATTTTTCTACTAAAAACTGTTTCAACCAAAGCAATGGAGGGGGAGAGTTTGTCAGGAAGGAGAACAGGATAAGGATTTAGTCACTCAGGTAACCACATCCTGAGGGGAAGAAACTCATCAGGGCTCCTCAGGCGGGGAGGAAAAGGAGAGGCATGAGGTCTCTCCCTCGTCTCAGTTCCTTTCTAGATCTGGGAAAGGTCGCGAATGGAGAGAATTGTAATACTGGCATCTAATTTGTGTTAAACTCAATGTTCCTTTGTATAGGAATAAAGAGGCGGGGAAAATTGGTTTAGACCACTCTTAAAACTGCATATACACTCTTCTTTTTAAAAAATGTAAAAGCCTATTTATTTATCTCTTGAGAGAGGGGTTTGATGCAATCTACTCCAGCCCCGGATCATGGGCACACGTGTGTCCAGCATGCTCAGGGAGGTCAGAACCTTGCCCTGTGGGTCAGTGCAGAGCCTGCGTTACATCTGGCCCCCACAAACACACTCTGCAGTGAGACAGCCATGCCCTCAACAATCTGGGTGCGCAAGGATACGGCCTCCGCTTTGTGCTATGGTGACCTGACTGTAAATAGCTTTTCTACGGCAGGCTCATTGGGCAGACACTTTGCTTAATACTCTGTCCTCATTTTCTATTTAATCTATAGGACACTTCCACAAGACCTCTGAGGAAGTGGGGCTCAGACAGGTACTGTCACGTGCTCAAGGTCACCCAGCACAGCCAGGAATGAAAGCCAGAGCCAACTCCTCATGCCTGAGTTCCTGGCCTTCCTGCCTGTGACAGAGGTGGTTTTGTGTATGTTTTGAACTGAGAATACTCCCCATTTCCAAATGAATTTCAGGCATTTCTAATACAACTGACTGAAGGAACAAGCATTTCGTTGAGCTCTAAGGTGGAATATGTCAGATTTCCTCTTTTGTTGCACATTTCTATCCCAGCACCAGATGATCAAGCCATTTTTGAACTCTGCTGTATTATCTATTTCAATCCTAGAATGTCAGACCTCTCTTTGAATCTGATTCACACGCATGCACACACGTATACACACACACACACACACAAACACATTCCCTTAGTCCATGTGGATTCCTGTAATCCCATAGCACTCGGTCCTCATTTTGGACCCTGTGGTTGTTACATTACGTGTCACTCATTCAGCACTCATTCAGCACGTGTCTTTGCACCCTCTAAGTGCCAGGCAATGTTCGGGTACCAGGGATTCAACTCTGATCGAGACACAAAATCCTTCCTTCACAGAGTTTGCATTTTATTAGTTGGGGGAAGACTGGCAATAAGCTAAACAGCAAAACATAGAGCTTGTCAGACTGTGATGGGTGATAAGGAGACAGAGGGATGCAGGGATGAGGTAGAAAGGGATGAGGAAAGGGATGTCATTGACGAAGCTCTCCATTACTTGTTGACTCATGTGCCTTCTTAAGAGCAAACACCAAGCTAGCCTTTAATACTACTACCTTTTATACTACCAGGCCCTGTGAGGCTCAAGAAATATTTGTTGATTAAACACAGGAGACCAGTTTCGTCTAATTTCTTTGGTAGAGAAATATTTTGCCTTTCATAGTTTTTGACAAAAGGAGTATTTGTTGTACTACTAATGGTCCTTCCAAGAAGGAAGTGACTGTTTATTTTTGGGGTGGGTTCTCCACTTTCTATGGTTTTATCGGGCCCAGGATACACTAGCAGTTTTGAACAGGGCTTCAGCATAAGCCCACAGAGAACAAAAAATAGACAGGCTTGGTCAGCAATGATGAAGCTTATTCCTTTTATGGAAGAGATGAGAAATGAGACATTAGAAGGCAAGAAATAATGCCAGTGTCAGAAAAGCAGACAAGAAAAAGAAATGAAAGGAAACAAGGAAGAAACAGCGAGAGAAAAATATAAAGGGTAGGAACTGGCAGAAAATGCCAATGCCAGAATAGAAAAAAATCCACAAACCTTCATCCTTGATGAGGCTCAGAGAACTGGGAGGAAGACCTTGGAGCAAGGAAGAGAGAATCCACAGTGAACCCAAGTCAGGGATCCCTAATAGTTTTCTACTTATGACCGATTGGAACTATCCCTGGAAGTCTGGGAAGAGGTCATGCCTCTTTCCACTAGTACAACTATCCTAATTAATCTTCACAACCTTCCACATCTGTATTTATGACAGAAACACTTCAGAGACAAACTTTTTAAGATTTTCTCTTTCTTCCTTTCTCTTCTTTCTTTCCTCTTTCTTTCCACCTTTCTTTCTTTTTCTTTTTCTTTCTTTTTCTTCTTTCTTTCTCCTTTTTCTTTCTCTTTTCTTTCTTCCTTTCTCTCTTCTCTCTTCTTTCTCTCTCTCTCTCTTTCTTTTACGAGAGCACATGTGTGAAGGAGCATCCTTAGTAAGGCTTTCATGCTGCCATCCAACCCCAGTCTCAGCCAGCCCTGAATCACAGGCAGGTGTGAGTCCAACTCAGGTGTGAGTTTAGGGAGATCTGTGGACATGAACTCAGAAACTTCCCGTGCAGGTCAGCCTCACAGAGTGTGACATGACCATTGTACCGCAGTCCATTCTCCAGAGATAAAACTTTTAAGTGACAGACAAGATCCAGAAAGCACACTGGGTTTGGTGCAGTAGATTTTGGAGTCTGAACAAGCCCCCTTCTGTGAAAGTTGCAGTGGAAAACATAAAGAGGTTTTGCCAGGTCTATAAAAATACTTTTCTTTTCTTTTCTTTTTAGTTTGGAGAGGTTTTTGCCATAGGGCATGTGTGCTCGCCAGACAGACAAAGAGAGACAGAGAGATAGAAAACGAGAAATTAGTCCCCAAGGGGTATGGCCACGCCACAATCCCTTCTCCTCCATTCTCCTTTCGGGATCTTGGGCACGCATGCACATGCGTCCGGTGTGAGTTTAAGCCACCGGGTCCAGGACTCGAACCACAGTCTACTACATGGGAGTCCAGCAACATAGCCATTATGCTAACTGCTGGTCCTGGTCAAGGTCTCTTTCTAAAGATTACTTGGTGATAATTTGAATATGTTCAGTGTCTCTTGTGTCTCTTACAGGAGCTGAGGGTTCTTATCCAACTCTGTATGGTGACGTCAACCACATCTGCATTTATTCTTTTTCATTTTTTTTTATGAGAGACAAAGAGACAGAAAGTGAGAAATCACCCTTCAGGGGAGTGGCCATGCTACAATCCCTTCTCTTACATTCATCTCTTGGGATTTTGGGCACACATGAACAGGTGCCTGGTGGTGTGTTTCCAAGCTGCTGGTCCAGGACTCAGACTGGGGCTGACCATGTGGGAGTACAGAGCCTTAACCACTACACCACCTGCTGGTCCCTACATCTGCTGGGAGAAGATGAAACCAAGAGATGCAAGTGATAACAACTCAGGCGGTTGCAGCCAGGTAGAGGGAGCTGAGGATGAGTATGAGGATCTGAAAAGGGCACACATTGCCCACTCAAACGCCGAGGGCACCTCCTCTTGGTCACACTCATGTTCTCTTCTTAAGACATCACGTCAAGTCTGAGAGCCCTTTAGAGCCATCACCGTCTGGGAGGGTGGTGGCCTGTCCTTACTGTCTGCTATGAATTTATTCCAGCGCCATCAAGTATTTCTTCCCTTTCCACCTCATAAAAGCGCTAAGAGCAAATAGAGGCACAAAGTTATCAAATGACTTACTCTGGGTCTCATTGCTAGTAGTGGCTGGATTCAGAATTTGAACCCGGCTCTGACCTTTTTGTTGTAATCGTCACTACACCTGGAGGCTTGGGGTAGTCACACGAGGCAGTTGCAGTGTCGAGAGGGTGAAGACCAGAGGACATAGCAGAGAGACATATGCGATTGTTTCCTCCATTTTTTTCCTAAAGACCTCGCACCAAAGAGAACAAGAAACAAGAAGAAGAAGAAAGAAGAAGAGAAAGAAAGAAAGAAAGAAAGAAAGAAAGAAAGAAAGAAAGAAAGAAAGAAAGAAAGAAAGAGAAAGAAAGGAAGGAAGAAAGGAAGGAAGAAAGGAAGGAAGAAAGAAAATATTATGTGTTGGATAGTTTTTAAATAATAAAAATAATTTGAAATGACACATTTATAAAGCTTTTTATAAAGTTTCAAATAAAACACAATTTTCAGGACCAGCAGGTGACTTGAGAATCATGCCAGGTGCTTGTGCGTGTGTGGGTGCCCAAAATCCTGAGAGGAGACAGGAGGAGAAGGATTGTGGCATTGCCCTCCTCCCTAGGGGGTGATTTCTCACTTTCTCTCTATCTCCCTCTCTGTGTGTCTCTCTCTGGTGAGTACCTGTGCCCTATAGCAAAAACTAAAAAATAAAAGTAAAAGTTGTAGATATTATAAGATCTTTGTAGTGAATAATGTCACACGCCCGTTCATTTCTCTCTCCTGAGTATACTTGATTCAGAACTCTTAGGACTACATTTTTTTTTTTCTTAAAGCATCATTACAAGGAACATCTAATCATTAACCTCAAGAAATCAAATATCTGAAGCTATGAAACAGATAACACTACCGGATTCATTGCTAATCCAGAAAGTATGGAGGGGTAATGATTAGAGCAATTTATATTTTCTGGAACACTTACAGTTAACAATTAAAATGCATCCTGGCAGGAAGTGTTTTAATTATTAAGATCAGCATAGTGTCTGTCCCATGGACAAGCTCAGAGAAAAGTCTCTCTGGAGCCAAAGTATGATTAGGGAAGAGAATCTGCTCAAGCAGCCAACAGTGGAGCATTATCTTTCAAAATGCCTACAGATTAATGAACAGAGAGCTCATGGTTTACATGGTACCAGCACCCCAAGGAGTTTTTGGCTAGATTGTTTCACAGAGAATAGAAGACAACAGAAAGATTGCAGATGTCAGTTTCTATGTGGGAGACCCCACAAAAGGCAGGGAGAGACGACTCAGATTTGCTGACTATGCGAGAAACAGGGGTGCAGTAGAGGAGGCCATAAAGGATAAATAGTAACTGCAAGGAGATGCTCTTTTTGCGACCCAGACTTGTTTTTTCCTGACATCACGAAGCTGGACACTCTCCAGAGCCACAGGAGATCCAAGAAAGGAGTAAGGAATATAAAATATTCACAGGAGAGCTACTGTCTTCAAAAGAAAAGAATGCATGGTATAAAACAAAAGTCATTCAAAACCCCAGTAAATTTGGGACCAGCAGTTGGCATAATGGCGATGTTGCTGGACTCCCATGTAGTTGACCACAGTTCGAGTCCAGGACCCGGTGGCTTAAACTCATACTGGGTGCATGTGCATGCGTGCCCAAGATCCTGAGAGGAGAATGGAGGAGAAGGGACTGCAGCATGGCCACCCCCACTGGGGGGGACATTTCTCGCTTTCTGTCTTTCTCTGTCTTTTGGCGAGTGCACACATCCTATAGCAAACCTCCCCCCCCCAAAAAAAAAACCCCAGTAAATTGATAAAGTATGGTCTTGTCCTTAAAGTTTTCTAAAAAAAAAAGAGGTTATTTAAGAAAATATTTCTTCATTATTTTTATTTATTTATTTTTCATTTACAAAGCTTGTTTGCTTATTTCTTCCATTGGGGAAAGAAAGAGACAGACACAAGGCAAGAGACAGGCCTCCCAACAAAGTAAGTTCCTCTGGCCATGATCCAGCTCCAGCCCCAGCCAGATAGGATCATGGGCAGTCATCACATGCCTGGACGTGTACAGGGAGACCTTAGGACACAAAGCTGGTACCTTTCCATGTGGCCTTCACATTGCAGGGCATTGCATTACAGCCATGCCAGTACACTGGCTAAGAAAATACCCCTTTAAACACCTTGGCCGGGAGGCCAGCAGGGGGAGTGGTGGTTGAGGTTCTGGGCTCCCACATGGCCAACTACCGTTCAAGTCCCAAACCTGGTGGCTTACTTTCTCACTTTCTCTCTCTCTCTGGTTAAATTCAAATAATAATAATAATAATGATAAATAAATAAAATTAAGTAAATAATTCTTGGAAAAATAAATAAAAACTACCTTGGCTGTCTTCTAGGATCATTATGCCTGATGAAGGTGTCTGCAAGTGACCCTGAAGACTTTAAAGCCAGTTTTACAGCACAATCCAGAGGGAGAGGATAAGGGAGCAATGGGCTAGGATCTCAAGTTTGCGTTTAAGAGCTTTGCCATAGGGCCAGCAGGTGATGTGGTGGTTAAGGCACTGGACACTCCCACATGGCTGACCACGGTTCAAGTCCCAGACCTGATGGATTGCTTTCTCACTTTCCCTCTCTCTCTGGTCAAATTAAAATAAATAAATGAATGAATGAATAAAATTAAATAAATAATTCTTTGAAAAAAGAGCCTTGTCTTTAATGAGAGAGGGTAAAAGGGAGGGAATCAAGGGGGAAAAAAAGGAAGCAAAACATTTAAGGGACACAAAAAGGGATGATAATATGTATGGTCACATCTTTGACTGAATCAATATACAGTGTATTCACAATCGTAAACTCATTTGGTATACTGTAATGATACACAGTGATGGAATGTAAAATAAATAAATAAAGTTTAAAGAAAAAGAGCTTCACCTTTATTTGTAGATAAAATTAAACATACAATCCCTGAGATGCCTAATGGGATTAAAATAAAATGATCTTCATGTGACTTTGACTTGAGTCCCAGTAATAAGACACACCAATCGTCATATATTATGAATGAATCTTTTAATAAATTCTGTAATTATCCAACCTTATTATACTGCATTGTACTTTTGTGTGTATATGTTAAGGGTTTTTACTTGTTAAAACTATACATTTAAATTATAACAAAGGACCAACTTTGTGGAGCAGCGGTAATGCACTGCTCAAGAGAAACTACAACAGATCTCACATGGAGTCCAAAGTTTAAATACTTGGCCCAGTCAGCCTGAAACACATCAGCACTCGTGCCAGTGGCCATGATCTGACTGACAGGAGGACTGGAGGACTGGAGGAAGGGGATCACAGCATGACCGAACCTTGTAGAAGATGCTCATCTCTCTCTCTCTCTTTCTCTCTCACGCACACATACTCTCTCACACATATGCTCACACATGCTCTATCATGAATAAAGAAAGAAAATTAATTAAAAAAATTCTGTTTTGAATCATCATATTTTAACAGAAAATTAGAACCATAGTCTTGAAAATAGAAGGGACGCTGGCCTTTAGACTTTCAGAGACCTTGTCTGAAAAACCAAATGCCTTTGCCAGCTTTCCTTTCAGGCAATGACCTTGATAAATACAAATTTATTTTTAAAGACTTCAAGTTCATTTCCACTCACGATGGATGGAAGGAAACAAATGAAAATGCTTAGTAAGAAGCAAGAAGTAGTCAGTGCTACAAAGCTCTTGGATTCAAAGACATGTCAAGAAGTAATGATGCTTCTGAATTCACTGAAATTACAAAGCGCACTTGGTCACTGATGTAGGGGATATGTTAACAGTTAAATTTTGCCCATGAAAAGACTTTCAGGTGTTTTGTGTGGCACATAGTTTGGGATCTTGCAAAGCACATTTCTCCCTATCAGAAATGGTAGTTCCTTGGCACGACTGGGCCTTGCACTCCTTCACTTGCATCATCCACAAAGTATGCAGGAATCGGCCTCTCTCTGTCTGTGCTTTTGAGCAAAGATGACACAGTATGGCTTTTAGAAAGGTTAGGATGGTCTGTCCCATGAGAAAGCTTCAGCGTTTCAAGGTCTTCTGAGAAGATTGAAATGAAGATGTAGGAGCTGCATGGTGGTGCAGGAATAGAACACCATTCTGAGAGGTGGACCAGAGAGAGGGGTGCTGGCTCTCTCTCTCAGTCTCTCTCACTTATGGAATACATTAACATTTTTTATTTTTTTAAATGAAGTGAAGCCAACACTGTGGCCTCGTGGTTAAGGGAGTTGGATTTCACATGGATGACTGTGGCTTGTATCTCAGCTTAGGAAGCTTGAAAAACATGTGTGTACATGGCTCAAAGTCCTGACAGGATGGAGAACTGGAGAAGGGATTGTGACTTGATCACACTTCATTGAGAAGTGCATTCTCCCTTTTGTGTCTCTGTTTCTCTTTCTAGAGACTGCACAAGGTCTCTGACATTAAAAACAAAAACAATAGGTATAAGGACTCTTTCTGGAATTTTTTAGAAAAATGAAGAATATGAGAAAGTTACTCATTGTATTTGGTGAGGCTTTTTCCTCATTTCCTTCTTTCTGCCTGTTTTTGAAAAAGGGTAGGGGATCCAGCAGGTGGCGTGGTGGTTAAGATGCTGGACTTCCACATGGCCAACTGCAGTTCCAGTCCCAGACCTGGTGGCTTGCTTCACTTTCTCTTCTCTCTCTCCGTGTGTGTGTGTGTCTTGCTGGTCAAATAAAACAAAAACAAAATAATAACAAATGAATAACATTAAATAAAATAATTCTTTAAAAAACAAAAAGAAAATGGGTAGATACTTCTTGTATCTCCAGGATCCTTAAGGAACACTCAAACGTCTTCTAGTGTTGATTTACTCTTGACATGGCTCTGTTCCTCAGAAACTGGCAGATTCTAAAAGATACTGTCAGTAGCTTAGAGCTGCATTTCTGTTAGAAAGTGTAAACAATTTAGAATGAAAACCAATTAGCAGATTTGTAAGTAATAGTTTTAAAGGTAAGATATACCCAGCACAATACACAATAATTTTATGGTGAAATGGAATTACATGCAATAGCATCCATATTGTTAATAGGTTTCTTTTGACTTGAGGAATATCAAAATTAGACATTGACTTTTATTTAATATATTTTTTGAAAATTCTCTATCCTCCCTCTACAGGTCTACCCAATTTTATTTACCTGTAAGAGTAAATGAATTCCCCTTCTCATGAGAGAAAGCAATTTCCTCTCCTGTGGTTCTTCATGCTGGCAAAGTTTTAGCTTCTAGGGACCTTGCGAAAGCTTGGAACCCTCACACATGGGAATCAGTTTAATTCCTAAGTCTCCCTGATGGGTCTGGGGGCTTCTTCAGGATCCGGAGGATGTTGTCTCTGAGTTGTCCTTCACTTAGGCCACATTCCAGGTGAATACTAAGTAAATATTTGCTGACAGGTGTCCAAATACAAATCATTCTTGAGGCTCTCTGGAAGGGTGCTTGTTATTTATTAAGCTCCCACAACGGGTCAGAGAGTCAATGAATTTCAGAGCTGGAAGGGATTTTAGAGGTGACCTGGTCCAACCTCTTCATTGTAAAAACAAGGAAATTGAGATCCAGAGAGAAAAGCTCTGCCCAAGGTCAAACACATACTCCAGTAGAGCTGGAAATGAAACTCCCGGGGCAGGCTCTTTCTACTACAGCTGCATGCCTCATCAGGCCTGGTCCCTGCTCTCTAGAATTGATAAACAACTATACACAAATTTTGTAGCTTAAGTTATTTGCATAGTTAGAATGATGGAGTTGGGATCTACTTTTGGATGTAGGTGAAAACTATGATAAGAAGACAGAAATAAGTAGAAAAATGAACACCCCAACACAACATGTTTTTTGAAAACGAGTCTACATTATTTATATTCTACTTTGTTCCAAAAAAGATATTAAGAAGCTTTGAAAGAGACATACAATATAACAAGATAGACCCAGCCCTTCAGCACAGTTGTTAGGAGCTGCATGGAGTAACCCCACACGGCTTACCGGAGTTTGAGTTTCAGCACTGTTGGCTTGAAAAACTCAGTGGGCACTATGCATGTGCCTAGGATATTGATGCAAAGGAGAGCTGGAGTAAAAAGGATTGGGATGTGAGCTACTCTGTTAGGGGTGGGTGCTTTCTCTCTCTCTCCCCCTCTCCCTCTCTCTCTCCCCCTCTCCCTCTCTTTCTCATATGCACATGGATGTGTCCCTTGGCTTGTGTGTGTGTATAGAGCAAGTAAAAAAAGAACTGTGAAAACAAGTAAGAAAAAAAGAAAGAAACATAAAGTGAAAGTAAACTAGGAGCTAAAGCAAGTTTAATATAGAGAATGATGCCATAAAGTCCTAAAAACTGGCTAGAGGGAGGCCACAAATTTGTTGCTAAACCTTGTAGCAGGAAGAAAGAACTATTATACAAGTCATAATCCCCAGATGAAAAGCACAACAGCCCTGGAAAAAGCACAACTTTTTCTTGATGCCAGAGAGAAAGTTCTCCCATGTGTCCTCATATAATCTGAAGATAATAGGATAATCGAGAGTTGTAATCACAGCCTTTTTGAGGGCTTGGGGATCATCCAGCTTAAGAACTTCCTAAGAACTGGACCAGAGACTTCTCAAGGAAACATCGCCACATTGGGTGTTTGGATTTAGAGAAGGGAACCTCTTCCACATACAACCCTCTGGAGGAGGCTGGGATACATACAGTGTAAACACAGGTGCACTTTTACCTGACTGTGGAAATGTTCTCCTGCTCTGCCAGTGCCCTGATCTTGGATGACTGCTAGAGCTACTGATCCTTCGGGTTGGTGCCCATCACCAGAAGGGGATTCAGGAGATGCCACCCCAAATACGATGTTTTGATATGCTGATAACTTTGAACTGAGGACATCCAGGTAATACCAATGCAAACAGAAGCTTTCTTTGAGCTCCCCTTATTTGCTTCCAGACACTTCTTTCAAAAATACTCAGTGGTCTAGAATTCCCTTATTGGGAACCTTGGAAAATGAACTTGGATCTCAGAAGAGGAGTTTGGAAGTAGATGCCTTGTCCAAACAGACTATCACCTACACATTCATTTGAGGCCTACTCTGAGACAACTTTTATTACCTGAGAGACCTTTTTAAAAAAGTTTTATTTATTCATTCATTTATTTTAATTTGACCAGAGAGAGATAGAGAGAGAGAGGTAGTGAAAAAACAAGCCACCAGGTCCAGGGCTCGAACCATGGTTGGCCATGTGGGAGTGTCCAGAGCCTTAACCACCATGCCACCTGCTGGTCCCCACCTTTCATCTGCATAACAAGATGATGTATATTCACCATATATTGCTTTCCCTCACCTTCCTGTCACTTGTGGAAAAACCCCAAGAACCTATTTATTTTTCTTCCTTCCTTCCTTTTCTTTCTTTCTTCTTCTCTTTTTCTCTTCTTATTGGCAGAGGGTGTGTGCACTTGCTAGAGAGAGACAGAGAAAGAGAGAGAGAGAAGGCACCCCCAATAGAGTGTGGTTATGCTACAATCATCTTTCTACTATTTCTTCATACCTCAGGATTTGGAGCACGCATGCACACACATCTGTCCAGTATGTTTTTCAAGCCTCTGGGCTGGGATTTGAACTATGTTCAACCATGTGGGATGTGGCTCTCTATGCATGGTGCTTAGCTGCTGTGCTAAGGGGCCAGGCCACCCTATTCATTTCTGTAGCCTGGGATCGTATATAAGCTTCATTTCTCTGCCCCTCCTTTGAGTGTTATATTTTGTAAGACTCTGGTGTATATATGCATAATTAAACTTGGTTTTCCTCCTGTTAATATATTCTATACCAACCTAACTCATAGTCTAGCAGAAGAACCCAGGACATGGAGGGAAACCGTTTTCCCTGTTTCAGTACCATCTAGAAGTCAGGAATAACCTTCAGGTCTGTTGCCTGAGACCCCAGAAAGGAGGGCCTCAAAGAAGGAGGATAGAACCTGGAGCTAACTTCTCAAAAGGCTGTTTACCCTAACTGGAGGGCAAGGTTGGTTTAAAAATGCAGAAGTTGTTTCTCTGGGTACCCTTAGGACTCTAAATACCCTCCATGTCAAAGAAGGAGGCCAAATTACTCAAGAGGAAGAAGGGAAAGGGGAGATTATTGAAGCACAAAAGAGCCTATTCTACCTTTTCCCCTTCAGGAAAATCACAAGAATAAGCACCTGGGATCTCTCTGACCTTATAAAGGTTGAGAACAAAGGTGTGTTTGGATTGCTTTGCAACAGTATGGGGGGAAATCTGTAAGTTTCGAAAAAGTGATCTGTGTTTTAGTTTGTATTTTTCATTCTGTGTTCTGGTCTACCTAGGAAATTGCTATTGAAAACAATAAAGTAGGACTTGGATCTGCTCAAGAATATTTAAAATGATATCCACTGGGACTGGCAAGTGGCATGGTGGTTAAGGCGCTGGACTCCCACATGGCTAACCATGGTTTGAGTCCTGGACCTGGAGGCTTGCTTTCCTACTTTCCTTTCTCTCTCTCTGTCTCTCTCTGATCAAATTGAACAGATAATAATGATGATGATAAGTAAAATAAAATAATTCCTTTTTTTAAAAAAAGATGAAAAAATTATATCCCACCACATGGAGGAGGGGGGAGGAAACACATATCCACATAGAAAAATGATGTTTTCAGTTTTAAACTTTTCTCTTTGCTCTGGATTACCAAAGTATTACATAATCACTGTGGAAAATGCAGAAAATAAACTTTAAAGGAATAGAGTAAAATCTGCTGTAATCTGATTTATCTAAATGTTCTGGTAAATTTCCTTCCATTTTTTTCCCTATACATTATTTTTATACATAATTAAGATTCAGTTAGAGAATTAACTAATTTGAAAAAAAATTCAAGTTAGAAGACAGTTCTTGGATTTGCTTCTTGTCATCATTCTCTAAGCCTAGAAGATTAGATTTCTTTTGCAAATAAGTCTATAAGATTTGCCTATAAGGTAATGATTAATGACAAATCTCTCGGAACTTAACCATCTAAATGAGCATGTCCCCTTCAGAGTAACTTAGGGGACAGTGACAATCCCACCAGACATTTATTTCTGTGCTGCTGACTTTGCTCACAATGTTTCTGGAATCCCTTTTGTGGACTTTCTGAACTTACAGTACTTTCTTTTGAATGTTATCAAATTGACAAGTTCTCCTCTTTAAGGAGTAGGTTTTCATATTTAGAAACTGCCAAAAGTAATCAGGGATAGGGTCAGATGAATAAAGAGTGATTCTTCAAGCTGGGCAATACTGTTTTTGGTTGAGAACATGTTGGGTCCGAAATATAAAGAAATTTATTTTCTCATGTAATAAATGGGTTTTGAAGAGGAAATATTTTAGGTGGAAAGAAGATTAATCCTCTATGACTCCTGACGAATTCTATAGTGCAGAGTGGGAAATCGCCTCTGCAGGGCTAATTCCCATTGGGTTTTCTGACTTGTAATTACACTTCTGGTGGCCAAAAGCTATTTGTTTCACAAGGGTCATGTTAATTCCTTTCTCAGTTTCTGGCAAAGCAAAAATGATTACATACTCACATGTAAGTCAGTCACTGAGGCAAATTGTTCTTAACCAATTAATTAGCTAAAACTACACTTACCATTACCATTATCTCAAGATGTAGAATGCTGCTTCATACTTTAATTATCCCGTTACTCATTTTATAATGTTCTTTCTATTCATTTCACTTTGAACGTTCCTTCCCTAGATTTCACATCAATCTAGTAGCATAAAAGAGAAAATTAGATGGCCCTGTTGTCAGTACATATTGTTAATATTCTGAAGGTTGCATAGAGTCACATGGAGTTTTCTGAATCCTCAAGCTTGCATAATATTTTAAGTACAAAGTATAACTCTTCTCAATGTTTTTTTAATCATGTTTCTTGTATTTGACAGTAAAAGACTGCAAGCTTTTTTTTTTTTTATAATTCAAGGATTTTAGTAAACATCTAGAAGAAAAGCCAACAATATTTTCCTTTAAATTTTTTCTCTAGAAACTCTTGTTTCTTCCTGAAAAGTTGAGTTATATAAAATATCAAACTGGGGAAAATATACAAATATATACATATTCATGTAAACATTTTTTGCTGGGGCCAGCAGGTGGTGTAATGGTGAAGGGCGCTGGACTCCCACATACCAAACTGTGGTTCAAGTCCCGGACCTGGCGGCTTGCTTTCTCCCTCTCACTCTGCTCCTCTCTGGCCAAATTAAAATAAATAAATAAATAAATTTCAATAAAATAATTCTGAAAATTTTTGTTTTGTTATTTTGTTGTTCACTAGTTTTCTTAATCTTTAAAGATGAGTTTCCTTTCTTTCACTTAAAAATGTTTCCCTTGGGGCTGGCAGGTGGTATGGTGGTTAGGGTACAAGACTCCCAAATGGCTGGTCACAATTTGAGTCCCAGATCTAGTGACTTGCTTTTTCACTCTCCCTCTCTGTCTCTTTGGTCAAATTTAATAATAATAATAATAATAATAATAAATACAATTAATTAAATGATTTTTAAAATCCCCCCCCCTTGGTTTTGCTAACTCTGACAATTCTGTAGAAGAAAAAACAAAATACTATTTGTTATCTATGGGCCTATTATGCTGCAATTTGACTAAGATGGAAAGGAGTGGAAGTGTATGTGTCATACATTACTTGTACATAGACTATCTCTGGAAATATAAACAAGATATGGTGAAATTGACTGTCCATAGGAGATGAATTAGAGGCAAGGAATGGGGAGGGAAGGAAACTTCACCATATATCTTTTTTGAACATTTTGAATATTGGACAATGAAAAATACAATGCTGATTACTAATTTAAAAACAAAACATCTGCCAACTTAAAAAAGAAAAAGAAGAGAAAAGTCAAGGCAAAAGAAGAAAAAAATTCTATTAGTCTGAGTCTGGAGTTTGGGACACAGATCAAAAGAAAGCTATTCTCTTTCTTGCTGACTCCATCTCTTCTTCTCTATTCCTCTTTCACTCTGACCGGCTGATTTTAGCTTCTATTGATCCGATAAGAACTGAGAACAGGTAGCAAATGAATTAAGTGTCCTCAAGCTGCTCCCAAACTCCACATGTTCAGTAGGTGGATGGGAGACCTTTACCAAACACAGATACTGGCTGCCTCCTCTGGTTTCCTCATCACAGTGTTATGCTGGGCATGAGCCAGGTAAATGGCTTTTGATCAATGTGTTCTAAGCCATGTCCTTCTTGAAGTAGTTGTTAAATGCAGTGGAGAAGGAGCAGGATCCTACATGGCCAACCATGGTGTGAATCTTGGATCTAGTGGCTTGAAAAACATGCCATACATGTGCAGAAGGAGCAGGATCCTACATGGCTAACCATGGTGTGAATTTTGGCTCTAGTGGCTTGAAAAACATGCCATACATGTGTGTGCTTGTCTAGGATCCGGATGGGATGGAGAAACAGAGGAAAAACACATTGTGGTGTGACCAGGCCCCACTGGGAAGTGTTTTTCTCTCTCTCTCTGGTGTATGCATGCATATCTTCTATGAAAGAAAAGAAAAAGAAATAAATTCAACCTTTGTTGTCCAGATCTCCATTTTTGGTGTGTGTGTGTGTGTGTGTGTGTGTGTTTAATGGTTACAACAGAGGTAAAGACTTTTGATAAGAGAAAAACGTTCTGTTGGTCTGAGTCATCAAACCATTGAGGTAAACAGTCATCTTTTGAGAGTTAAACAATTAAAAAAAAACACTTATTCTATGGAAAGTATACTTATTAAATATGTATATGCCACAAAATTAGGGAGATTGATGATAAATAATTATTGAAAAGTTTTTAAACATTGATGTTTTTAGTGTTTTCATCATTAAAAAAGATAAAATTTTAGTAGGAATAATTTAAAGCTCTGTATTTAGGCTTAAAAAATCAATCGCATAAAAACCACTCAAAAAAAAAAAAAAAAAAGAAAAGAAAAAAATCAGTCACAAGGCCAGACAGTGGTGGTGTGGTAAAATACAATGCTCTGAGAGGCAATCTCCCTCATGGCAAGGTTCCCAGTTCAGGTCCAGAGACCTCCCTGAACGTGCTGTTCATACACTTGCCTATGACCTGGGGCTGTTCAAAGGCTAGAGTGGTTTGTGGCATGGGAACCTGTTGGGAATTCTCTCTCTCTGTCTCTCTTGTTCATGAAAGAAAGAAAGAAAATTTTAAAAATGTAAGAAAATCAATAACGTAAGCATAGGTGAAGAAAGCAGGCTTAGAAACTATTCATATGGTAAAAATATCATAGTTATAACTGTCTCAAACGTTCATCAACAGTGTGACAGTGGCTTTAAAATGTAATGTTAGGGACTAGCAGTTGACGTAATGGCTATGTCGCTGAACTCCCATGTAGTCTACCGCAGTTCGAGTTCCAGACCCAGTGACTTAAAGTAACACAGGGCGCTTGTACTTACGTGCCCAGGATTCCAAGAAGAGAATGGAAGAGAAGGGATTGTGGTGTGGCTATTCCCCCAGGTGGTGATTTCTCGCTTTCTGTCTCTCTGTCTTTCTGGGTAGCGCACACACCTTATAGTAAAAAATCTCTCAAAAAAAATTTTAATATACATAGAATGCTTTAAAATAAAGATACCAAGGGACCAGCAGTTAGTGTAATGGCTATGTTGCTGGACTCCCACGTAAAAAACCACGGTTCGAGTTCTGGACCTGGTGGCTTAAACTCACGCTGGGCGCCTGTGCGTATGTGCCAAAGCTCCCAAGAGGAGAACGGAGGAAAAGGGATTGCGGCATGGCCATCCCCCCTGAGGGTGATTTCTCGCTTTCTGTCTGTCTCTCTCTGTCTGTCTGGTGAGCGCACACGCCCTATAGCAAAAATCTCTCCAAATCTATAAATAAATAAAGATACCAAGTTCTGGATTTAGGTGTAGAAGCCTTTTTTTGTTCACTCAGATGAGCCTGCAATATCAGTATGTTCCTTTTGAAGAACATTTACAGGCCAGAATGCATCTGAAGCAGTAATTTTCAAACTCTGAGTTGCCACCCATGCATGAGAATGAAATCCATGCAGTGGATAGAAACCAGCATTAAAACAATAAAATAGGCTAAGTATTGTTTTAGGAGACTTCTGCTTCAATTATATATATGTATGTATATACGGATCATACACAAAATGGATTTCTTTTTGTGGGTCTTAGTCAACAAAGTTCAAGAAACAGTAATGTAGAAAAAGAGATCCAGATGGTGAGAGAGATGGACACCTGGTTACCTAAGAAGTAGTTGCAGCAGTCAGTTGTGTTTTGCTTGAAAAAGAGATGACTGAGAGATGACATAAGAGCTAGCTTCCATTAGTTGGAGGACTGTCATGAAGAGGAAGGAATGGCTTTGTTCTATGTTGTTTCAGGAGATGTGAGCTCAACGGAGGGAGTTTTTAGATCACCATCCAGATAAACTAGCTGGCAATTGGAGCTGTCCATCACTGGAACTGCAAAACACACTCTAGAAGTGCTTAAGCACAAGACAGGGGACCATCTGTCAGGGTTACAGTGGCAGAGATTTCTATATTGGGAGAGAGGTTTAATTAAACATCCTTGAATGTCCCTTTCAACACAAGGTTTCAACCATTCTATTTTCTCCCATGGGTATGTTTGAATTTCATTTGTGTGCTTTAGATCAGGTAATTAATTCAGCAGACATTTTAAATAAGCAGTAATCTCCTGTGAATGGAAACACACAAAAAACTGCAATTCACTAATTATTTTTATAATGTTACATGTCACAACATTTAATTTGCAGCCATGACATATCTATTTCACCAATGAGATTACTAAGACCGCTTGGATACATGGGTAGAAGTGAGACTAGGATCCAGGTCTCCTGAATTCTAAGCTTTACCTTTAACTATGGCAGCCTCTCAACGCTGAGCATCAGCACAGACTTAGGTTGTGACCAAGGCCCCTGGATTCCTGCTTCAATATCTGTTCTCTCCTTGCTTATAACACAGCTGCCAATTTTCACTTGACTCCATGACCACCTGCTGTAAACACCGCATTTCCCAAGCTCCCTTGCAACTATATACTATCAGTTGGACTCAGTTATTTCCAGCATAATATGAATGGAAGGCAGTTTCTGGAAACTGGTCAAAAAGACAACTGATATGTTCTTTCAGCTCCTCTCCTTCCACCCCCTTCCCTTCTCTT
>NW_006160167.1:198733-223932 GCF_000334495.1 Tupaia belangeri chinensis | reverse complement strand
TTTCCCTCTAGGGCGGATTTCAAGCAGCCATTTTGAACTGTGAGGTGAAAACCATGTGTGAAGGATGATAGAATTTGGTTGCCTGAAACCATGCAATAGTTGTACCAGCCCAGAGTGGTTCTGTTCTAAGATAGAGAAAGAAAGGAACTTCTGTCCTATTTAAGTCAATGGTATTTACTTATATGAAGTAGAACTCAATCTTAATTGAAAAGTCTGGTCTTTCTTTCACCTGGGGACATTGGCTGCCCCCATCCTTATTTTCTGTAACACTGACAGGTTGAAAGATCTTCTGAAATTAAAATTTCTGCATCTTGACGTCTTTCATAATAGATGAACACCCAAAAAAAGTTGGACCAGTTTCCATCTAGCTATCTCCAGGGTTAAAATTGGAGTATATTTGTCTTTTTAGCATACCGAGTGCTTCTTCCTTGATAAGACACAATTAAATGAAGCTTTCAAAGGGTCTTGACCAAGGCAATCAGAAAAATAGATCCGTCCATGGTCTTCTCTTGTGCAGACAATTTTTGCAATAACAGTAGCCTCTCCTTTCTTTTTTTTCCCCTCTAGTCTCAGTTCATCTTTGCGACCAGACTAGAGCTTGGTTCACCATCCTTTTTAGCCACTTACTGCAATGTAATGAGGTTTTAACTGTGATTCTGGGCTGGACCTGAATTTCAGAGAACTCAAAAACTTGTACAACCCTTCCTGTTTTCTCAAGACAAGGACAATATGAGATTTTCTCCTTATGGTCACACAGTCTGGCTAAAAGATTATTATAGAGTCCTTGTGAAAAGGGCAAAAAATTATGTGTAAGACATGTAATAGAACTTTTCCATTTCTTTTAAAAATATTTATTTAATTTTAGTTATTATTCTTCTTCTTAAAAATTTTGTTATGTAGCGAGCACATGCTCTGAGAGAGAGAGAGAGAATGAGAAAGCAAGTCGCCAGGTCTAGGAATCCCACCGTGGTCGACCATGTGGAGTCCAGTGCCTTAACCACTGCACTACCTGTTGGCCCCAAACCTTTCCATCCTACCTCTTCTACTGCTTCCTTTTAGATCTGTAGCAAGTAGAATCTTCTAGTTCTTCTGACCGGTTTGATTCAAGAGACAGATTTATTACTTTTTAAGGTGACTTGAAATCATTGCAGTATTTGAGTATAATAGGCAGTAGACTTTTTGATTTCTGTCTTGGAGTTCTCTTTAGAGTTATTTACAGTGGCCCTTCTTGGTTATCCTTGGAAATAAATTTGTTATAATAGAAACTGGTATCACTCATATCTATCTTTTATCAATTTATAATGTAGAACAGAGAAATTTTTTTTTAAAAAAGAAAATATGATATTTAGACTACGATTCACATAGAAACCAGCGTTCTGGTGATGCCATGAATTGAAGAATTTTATGATATTATAGAGTCTTGATCTAAAATTTGAAGTTCTGCCAATAGTTTCTTTTAACAGTTCATTTTACTTTAGGGTAAAAAAAATCCTCTTATTTTAATGATATGTATGCATATACGATAGGAGAAAAAGAATTATAATCCACTGAATACCATTTATAGCTAAAAATGTTTATTTCAAGGACACTCCAGAATCTCTATAAGAACATTTCATATCAAATGAAGATTAGAGTGAGCATGGCTTTGCAAAGTGTCTGGGCAAGTCCAACAGAGCCAAGACTGCTACTTGAAGCATCTCTATTAGCTACCTCATACTTCCAGGCACGTTTTCCTTAGTGCCTAAAAACTATATTTAAACTTGGCTTGTTAAAGACTCCTTCATGGGGAGGCATCAAAAACTTAGCATAGACCTGTAAAATCTAACTGTAGTACACGCTCACACACACATACACTCACATACACCCACACACATATTCTTTATCTCTCCCTCTCTCTTTCATTTTCTCTTTCTCTCTCTTTTCTTTAAAGTGATACCAGGCTATCATTTTTTTTGCTATAGGGTGCGTGCACTTGCCAGACAGACAGAGAGAGACAGAGAGACAGAAAGCGAGAAATCACCCCCTAGGGGGATGGCCACGCCACAATCTCTTCTCTTCCATTCTCCTCTTGGGATCTTGGGCACGCATGCACACGCACCCAGTGTGAGTTTAAGCCACTGGGTCCGGGACGCAAACCGCGGTCAACTGCATGGGAGTCCAGCGACATACCCATTATGTTAACTGCTGATTCCACCAGGCTATCATTTTCCTAAGAAAAACAGAGAGAGTAATCTACTAGGCTATTACAGCAGGATTGCTTCATTTACTTTTCAGATCAAATCCTTTCATAACTTTTGTTTTGATTGCATGTGATTGCCTTTAATATGATAGAAACATGACTAAACTAAAGTCACTCACTATTATAAAAGATGAAGCGTGTCAAGTGGATAGGACAGGAATCTTCTAGTTTGTGTTTGGCAACCTGGTGTTGCTTTGGACCATTCGGATCTTACACTGTTTCCACTTCACCCACTCCAAGGGGAAAGCAATACTTGCTTCTCAAAGATGGAAATGCATTATATCTTGCCTTAATGCATTTATTGCCTTAAAGGAAGTCCACTTATAAATATTTTATGAGAATAAGAATCATTTGGAGCCTTGATAGCTCAGTTATTTTGATCCAACAAAATTCAGAGGAAACAAAAGAGACAAACACATGAGTGCTCATTGAGATAGAACTTACTTAGTTTAATCTGTACTAAATCATCACAAGGACCAAATCTAATTTAAATGAGATGCCTCTAAAACTCTGCCAGCTTGAAAATCTTTCCTTACAAGAGTTTGCTGACAAAGAGTATTTCTCACCTACCCTTACAGAAGGCTGTTACTCATCCTCAGCCTTTCCCTCCCAGCTTGACCCAGTGTGATCACCAAATAAGGCACTTCTGCAAGTGAGGTTTCCTCCTATCTACTGCAATTGTTTAGTGAACAGAGGATTTTAAAAAGAGTAGCTAATTCTATTAAGATATCCTTTCCGGGGCCAGCCAGTGATGTGGTGGTTAAGGCACTGGAATTCCCATGTGGCTGTTCGCAGTTCAAGTTCCATACCTGGTGGCTTTCTCTCTCTCTGTCTTTCTCTGGCAAAAACTCATGTGAAAAAAAATAAATAAAATAATTAAAAAATAAGTAGATGGATGGATAAATAAAGTTAAACAAAATATATATATATTTTTAAAGATGTCCTTTCCTTTTGGACACTCTCGACTCATCATTTGGGGAGAACATTGGGAGCATGTAGAATAGTAGTTCTCAAACTTGGAGCACAGCTGAATCACTTGGGAAAATTAAAAAATCTATTATTCTAGTCATCAGGATTTGTAAAAGTTCTCTAGATGATTACAATGTATGTGTATGTTGGTGTGGGAGGAGTTATTGAGAGTCATTGTTAGAATTTATAATCTGTAGTCCTTAATTCCAGAAGCCTCAGAGGATGTCTGAGTTGTCACTAACTCAGCACTTGTTGGGCCAAGAACTCTGGTAGGTGCTTTACAAGCATGATGTCATTGTATCCTCACCATGCCTGTGTGTCAAGCCCTGGTGATAATCTTCATCATCAGTCTAATGCAGCAAATATTTATTGAACACCATTATTGTTCTGGGTGTTACAGTGGATACATAGATTAGTAAAACACAGTTCATGCCCTTGAAAAGATAATAATCTAAGATGGGATGATAATATGGATTCATTATAACCACTATGTAACACCGAATGCTTTCTGCAAGAGACTACAAATTATTGGCAAAATTCAAAAGAGGGAAAGCGAACTACATATTGGAGGTATTAAAAGAGGTGACATTTGAGGCTCAGTGGTAGGCCAAGACCAGCTCATACTGATTTCTGGAAAATGAGAGCCAAATTTTCAGAAATTTAGTAGGCCAATTGATGTTAGATTGGCAGCTTGAAATCAGCCATAGTGGGAGTATCTACACCACACAGATGGGCAAACACTACAAGTCAGATCTTTCTGCCCAAAGTACTGATTGTTGAGAATTAACCAGAATATCACTGGTGGACCTTAAAAAGATGTATGGGATTTTTACTCTAGAGAGGTGATGGAGTGGGATATGACAGGTAAAAGAAGAGCATGATCAAAGATAAGGAGAGAATGCAGCCTTGCTCAATTAGGAATACATAGTCTAGTTTGCCCGAGGTGAGATACAAGTAGGGGAGTAATAGGAGTTACAACTGCAAAGCTAAGGAAGGGCGATGTTAAGTCTAAACCTTCTATGTAAATATCTAATAAATATTTAATAGAGTCTCATGCATAGAAAAAAAATGAATACCTCTTATCCTCCTTTACTTTTTTTTTTTTTTTGAGAGATTTTTGCTATAGGGTAAGTGCACTCGCCAGACAGACAGAGAGAGACAGAGAGACAGAAAGCGAGAAATCACCCCCCGGGGGGGATGGCCATGCTGCAATCCCTTCTCCTCCATTCTCCTCTCAGGATCTTGGGCATGCATGCACATGCGCCTGGCATGAGTTTAAACCTCCGGGTCCGGGACTCGAACCGCGGTTGACTACGTGGGAGTTCAGCAACATAGCTATTACGCTAACTGCTGGTCCCACTCCTTTACTTTTCTTTTTTTTTTTTAAAGAATTTTTTTAATTTAATTTTATTTATTCATTCATTTATTTTAATTTGACCAGACACACACACACGCACACACACACGCAGAGAGAGAGAAAGAGAGAGAGAGAGAGAAAGAAAGTTAGAAAGCTAGAAAGCAAGCTACCAGGTTCAGGATTCAAACCATGGTCGGCCATGTGGGAGTGTCCAGCACCTTAGCCAGCACGCCACCTGCTGATCCCCCACTCCTTTCCTTTTCAAATAAAGTTCAAATTCCTAGAAAAGCTCTAGGAGGTAAGTTTTAAAAAAATAAATGATAAAACCAGATCATAGAGATGAAGAAACTGGACTGGACCAGGCACAGTGACATAGCAATAACGCAACGCTTTGTAATTCTGAGATCTTGTGGGAAAGGTCCTGGGTTCTGACCCAAGGTTTTCCTGAGCACCCAGGAGTATGCACTTGTGCCAGGACCCTGGCTGACTGAGACTTGGGGTTGGATCATGATATGAAGATTCCAGTGGGGGTGCCTCTCTCTCTCTCTCACTCTCCCTCTCTCATGGAAGAAATAAACATATATATCTCCTTAAAAGTTTATTATTATTTGTGTGTGTGTGAAAGAGAGACAGAGAAAGGAAGAGTGAAAGAGAAAGAAAAACATAAGCACCCTCAGCAGGGTCTCATGCCTTCCCCCTGCCCCCAGTCTTTCCCAGTCAGTGAGCATCACGGGTGTCTGCGACATGCCTGGCGTGTGCAGGTTCATCTCGTAACCAAACCCTGTTCTTCCATGTGGCTTCCAGCACTGCAGAGTGCTTTCACTTCACCATCGCAACGGGGCCATAATTATTGAGTCACATGGCTGTAAGGTGAGGTGAATAGTAACTGGGATGGTGACCAGGAGAATGGAGAACAGCAGAAAACTAGACTTGCTGAGTCAGTACTGGCATGTGGCAATTCATGGCAACAAAGGTGGCATTTGGGAAAGAAGCTCGGACTTGCGGTATGGCTTGCAAGCCACTACCCGGGGCCTGGTAGTCACAAGCCTCTCTTCTGTTACTTACCACTCCTTGGACCCTGGATTTTCCTTCCTCATTCCCCTCTTGGAGGCTGGAAAACTCTCTGTTTTAATCTGCAAAGATCTCGGGAATCATGGGTCAGCTCCAGCTCACTGAAATGGTCAAGAATTCGGTCTCCTGAAGAATGTCCCACGATTTGGGCCAGATTATACCTAGCTCTTAAACTTTTGGTTATGCCTTCAGTTCTCAAAATGGAGGAACTCCAAACCAATCTGGTTTCTATCTGGCCCTCGGGACTAGAAAAGCCTGGTCTGGTCATGGGAATGAGGCAGATTTTCTGAATCTATCCCAGCGTAGGCTTGACCACCTGGTAAGTAAGAGCTGGCAGGATGGTGTGACAACACACCCTTACTCTCCCTGGAACAGGCTTGTGATAGTGCTTAAGAAATGGTTGGGAATAGTCTATTTAAAAATAGTCATTCTGGGAATCAGCGGATGGCATAATGGTTACGTTGCAGGACTTCCACATGGCTAATCGCATTTTGAGTCCCAGACCCAGTGGCTTGAAACTTACGTCTGGCGCCTGCATATGCGTGCCCAAAATCCTGAGAGGAGAGTGGAGGAGAAGGGATTGTGGTATGGCCTTCTCCCTGGGGGCCGATTTCTTGTTTTCTGTCTCTCTCTGTCTCTCCGGCGAGCCCACATGCCCCATAACAGAAATCTTTCTCAAAAAAAAAGAAAAAAAAGAAAAAAAAAAAAAGAAAGGAAAGGAAAAAAATAGTCACTCTGTCCATTCTCATCACTGACAGAAATCCCAACTTGAGGATTCTCGCACCACATTTTGAATAAATCTTGGAGCACAAAGTCCAGCCAGGTATGAGAAGCCTCGCTTTTCTGCTTTTTTTTTCTAAAACCCTCATACATTCTGAAGAACATTTTTTAATCCTAGACTGCATTAAAAAATTTCTGGGTACAGATTGTTCCAATTAAATTCTTAAATGTCAAAAGTTTCTTAAAATAAAACAACTTAAAATAAACCAAATCAGCCATTCTGGATTTGAGCCAACATAAATCAAAGTACCTAACCAGACGGGGATTCTGTAAACTAAAGGTAATAAGTTGTTCACAGCACAGGGCCTGCTAGGGCAAGCAAAAGGCAGCAAATAGGCCGTTTTTCCTTTTCAGATTGTTTTACAAAACACTGGGTAACATCCTAATAAGTGAACGAGTCGTGCTTCCTGAGACACCTGTTCGCAAACAGTAACCCCAAATATGCCTGTGATGTTCCAGGAAAAGAAGCTATAGTCCAATTAGAGAAACAACTGAGTTTATTCAGAGAGAGAAAGAGACGAATCCAACAGCTGCTTGTGTGACCTGGAGAGAGGACTTGGTCAGCCTCACGGTTCCTTCCAGCAGGTCTGAGATGCAGCCTGCTCTGCCCGGACAAACACAGTTCTGCTTGCCACACCGAGACCTAGTGGGATCTAGGCCACCAGAAGATGCCACTGTGTGCGAATTGGTCTCCACCAGCACGGCCCACACCGCAACCATCGATGCTGCGCTCAGCCTGAGTCGTTGTCCTGGACTCAAGAACACAAATAATTCTGTTTGGAACGAAAGTGTTTTCTGATAAACAAAGAGGAAAATGATGCCATTACACGTCTTGCTACCCAGCTGGGCAGGGACCTTGGGAACTGTCAGTACCAACATGGGAGAAGTGGGGCGGAAAATGGCCCGGTCCAAGGTCAGACACGGACAAGAATAGAGGCAAGTCTCCAAGCCCGGGCCGTGGAGCTGTCAGCACTGCAGGGCATCGGGCAAGGTCAGGATGGCGTCAACAGCTGCAGGTGCCAAGTCGGAACAGGGGCACTCCAGGGGTACTCCAGGAGCCAAGCTGGCAGGACAGAGGAACTGGCCAGGCTGGCAAGAGAAAGGCACTTCCCTCTGCCTGGCTCACCCCTCCTCATCCTTTGGGCCTTGGCTCCGACATTGTTTATTCAAGGCGGCCCCCAGACCAAGGTCAAGGGCCCTGTCACACACTCTGCTATCTCTCTGCTTTCTCCTAAAGAGCACTTATAAGTGAAGTGGTTAATTGATGACTGATGTCGCAGTCCTCCCTGCTTGAATGTAAACTCCATGAGTTGGACCCTGTGTCTGTCGACTTTAAGGCTGCATCTCCAGTACCTAGCACAGTGAGTGGCCCATTGCCAACCCTCCATAGTCGTAATGAGAGGAAGGAAAGATGAATAAAGGGCACAAAAAAGGGAGGAGGATGGGAGGACGGACAGAAAGGCAAAATTGGTAAGAGGAGCAGGAAGGAACAGTTGGTAAGAGGAGCATTCAAAGCTGTGTCTTATTCCAGATCCCCCTTTGGAGGATCTCCTGGCAGATCTGTAAATGCAGGTGGGGGTGACTGATTCCTAAAGGCCTGATGCTTCCAGCCTGGTAACTGACCCAAGTGGACACTTGACATCATATGGTTTAGGAGTCTGAAACATGAACTCTTCTTGAAAAAAATGACTGTCTTTTATTCCTTGGTGTTTCATCTCTTGACGAGGGTTTTCTTTTCTTTGGTGTTTGAGATGAAAACAAGCTGTAACCTGAACTATAGATACTTCTTGAGGATGACGGTATATTGAAAGAATGTAGTTAAAATGCTCATTAGGGATCATCTGTCTTGTAAAGAACAGGAGAGAGGAACAGATTCTCTTAATCCTTGGATTTAGCCAACAAGATGTTGCCAAAAACAGGACGAACCTCTGAAAAAGAGACGAGCATTTACAATACCATTGCAAACAAAATTAATGAAAGACATCTGACGAATACAGGCAAGGGAATGGCTCTAGAAGTCTGCATTTTATAGGCAAAGACCTTTGCCAGTACAGTCTTGCGTCACTTAATGACAGGGATATGTTCTGACAAATGTGTCGTTAGGCAACTTTGTTGTCCTGTGAATATCATGGCGTGTATGTACACAAACCTAGGTGGTATAGCCTACACGCTCCTTATAGGACCGCTGTCGTGGATGAGGTTATCATTGAACCAAAGATTGCTTTGATGCTCATAGGTTTATTGATGTTGGTTATCCAGACCATGGCAACTGGGAGTCCAGGAATGAAAAGTTGATTGGGACAATGGATTTGGAACTACTAGCTGAGTGGGAGAAAGGAGTGGCCCTCGAACTTCAGTATTCCTATGATTTACCTGGGGTTTAGTAGATCTGATTGGACTCTGGATTCTGCTTGTTTAAACAATCTCCCAAGCCACATTCCTACAGGTGGGTTTTGGTCCACGGACTGGGTAGCAAGGCTGTAGAGTTTTTGAGGCTAAGGGCCATTTCCAGGAATATTGTCTCTCTCCACAGACTCTTGGACACAAACATTCACTCATTTCTATTTTGCTTAGATTCTTTGGGTTGCAAAGTGTGAAGAGGTCAGTGAACCAAATTCAAATAATGTGCTTCATGATGAAGAAATTGCAAACCAGTGAGGGCAATGGAAACATCTAGAAAACAGGAACTGTAGAGTAGTCAGGCCTGGAAGAGAATGGAACCAGATTTCATCCCAAATTCAGGACAGCTCAAGGGACCACGAGTGCAGGGCTTTGTGGAATTCTTCAGTCTCCTGCTATTCCTGGGATTCCTTCTATCTCATGGCATTTACTTCCTCGTGCTTCCTCAGGACTTCTTCTCCTCACAGCTATTCAGAGTCCCTCCTCTGATGCCAAGACTCCATCTCTGCTTCCTCGTAGTGTCTCCTCCACCAAAGGCAGGACCCATGTTAGTTCCCAATTCAAGTGAGGACATATCGGCTTCACTCTAGGCAGAGCTCATGGTCCAGGGCTTGGCAGCTGGGAACTGGCTTCTTTTGGTCAGCTCAGACGAACCCCACCTTTCCGAATACCTGGGGCCCAGCAGGGGCAGGCTGGGCCACGTGGTACAACCAGCTGCCTGGGGAGCAAGTGCTGCTTTCCGGGAAGGACCTTTTAAGGACCTACTGGATGTGGCCTCTGCCTCCTCCAGGAAATCCAGGCTGGCCGAGGTCCAGGCTTTTGTGGTCCTTGGAGAGTTACTTGATCTTGGCTACTCTCTGAGGCAAAAAATATCGTTCTTCAAAAAAGTATTGGAAATGTCCTATTTAGAAAGTTCTGGTCTGTCCTACTGAAGGTTGGAAGGGTAGCTCATGTCGCTAGTTTTTAAAAGGCTAGTGGTTTTCAGAAGCTTTCCACTTGGGGTTCAGAATGGTATTTAAGGCTAAACTCATGATCCTTTCTTACACCTCGTGGGGGATAATTAGTTCAGGGTAAATCTCTTCCTGCTCTGCCAGGAGGGTTGCAGGATGCACACCATGCACGTCCACGCACACCATCCCTTCTCTCCTTCTGCTACTATATACTGAGCACTCAGTGCACTAGGCACAATTCTCAGACCTACGGATAGAGCAAGAACCAAAAAACACCCATCACTGCCCTCCTGAGCTACGGCTTACTGAGAAGAGGCAATCAGTAAATATAATAAATGTGTGAATATACCTTATGTTAGAAGACAATAAGTACTTTGGGAAATAAAAGGTATGGTAGAGTAAGTGGAGTAGGAAGTACAGATGAGGACAGGGGGATGGGCTGAATTTCTTTTATTCGTTTTTGTTCTAGAGGGTGTACACTAGTCAGACAGAGATAGTCAAAGGCAGAAGAGAAAGCACCCCCCCATGGGGAATGGTCACATCCCACCCCTTCTCCATTTCTCTCTCCTTTCAGGATTTTGGGCACGCATGCCCAGTATGTTTCTCAAAACACTGGGTCTAGGACTCAAACTGTACAGTCAGCCATATAGGACCTGGCTGCCTTAACCTTAGGCCACTGAGCCAGCATGGGTTGAACTTTTTAATAGCATAGGGAGGATAAGTGTCATTGAGAAGTTGACATCTGAGCCAAGCCTTGATGGAGGTGAGGGAATTTATGAGAATTTCCTAACACCCCTTAGGGCAAGAGACTAGAGGCACTTTGGACTCTCATGAAACCAGCACTGAAAACTCTGGGAATAAACAACAAAGGAGGAAGAACATGACAAGTCGGGAATATTCCTTGGCTGTGCACCAAGAATGGCCCGACTCATATCTCTTAGGAGCAACGGCAGTGAGAGGGTTTGAGAAAGAAAGGTCAGAGCAGCAACATGAGAAATTATAGCAGAGTCAAGGCTTACTTCAGTGTATTGGCCTTCCAACTTTTCTGTAGCTTGGAAGAAATTTCAAAATAAAGTTGGGGAGCAACCAGCAGTTGGCATAATGGCTATGTTGCTGGACTCTCATGTAGTCGAACGCAGTTTGAGTCCTGGACCTGGTGGCTTAAACTCATGCCGGGCGTGTGTGCGTGCACACCCAAGATCCCGAGAGGAGAATGGAGGAGAAGGGATTGCGGCATGGCCATCCCCCTGGGGGGTGATTTCTCACTTTCTGTCTCTCTGTCTTTCCCTGTCTTTCTGGGGAGCACACATGCCCTATAGCAAAAACCTCTTCAAATAAATAAATAAATAACGTCTGGGGGGGAGTCTTTGTTATAATGCTATTGTTTTATGTAGGGGAATGGACCTTATTCCTTTAAAAAATAATTATTTATTGGGACCAGCAGTTAGCATAATGGCTATGTCACTGGACTCCCATGTAGTCAACCGCGGTTCGCGTCCCAGACCCGGTGGCTTGAGACTCACGCCGGGCGCGTGTGCGTGCGTGCCCAAGATCCCGAGAGGAGAATGGAAGAGAAGGGATTGCGGTGTGGCCATCCCCCCTGGGGGGTGATTTCTCGCTTTCTGTCTCTCTGTCTCTCTCTGTCTGGCAAGCGCATGCGCCCTACAGTGAAAATCTCTCAAAAAATAATTATTTATTGAATTTTTATATGTCATTATTATTTTAATTTGACCAGGGGAGACAGAAAGAGAGAGGGAAAGTGAGAAAGCAAGCCACCAGGTTTGAGACTTGAGCCACAAGTGGGAGTCCAGCGTCTTAACCAACACGCTATCTGCCTGCCTCCCGGGCCTTATTCTTAAGAGATGAAATATATCATAATATATCATGATGTCTGAAACTTTCTTTCAAATAGTTTATTAAAAAAACTTTATGGTGACAGATGAATTAAGCAAATGTGGCAAGATGTTACCAATTGAGGCAAAGGCAAAGAATATAACGTACCATTTTTGAATTTTTCTACAGATTTGATCATTTTCAATGTCAAAAGTTGGATTCCACTCTTAGGTATTTATTCAAGAGAAAGGAAAATATATGACTACACATAGACTCGTATGTGACTATTTATAGCAATATTATTCAGAATAACCCCAAGCTGGAACCAATCCAAATGCCCATCAATAGTTAATGGATAAACAAAATGTGGATAAACAAAAACCGAAATACAACTTAACAGTAAGGAATACACTACTGATGCATGCTACAACATGGATCAACTCCAAAAATGTCCTGCCACATGAAAAAGCTAGACACAGAAGACTGCGTATTATATCATTTTATTTTTTGAAATGGTCTAGAAAGAGAAAAAAAATCTATAGAGACAGAAAAGAAAAATCCATAGAGATAGAAAGCAGATCAGTGGTTGCCTGGGGCTAGAGTGAAAGTGGGGACTGACTGCAAAGGACATGATGAAACTTTTTGGGGTGATGAACACGTTCTAAAACTGCTTGGTGTTGACGATTGCACAACTCTATACATTTACTAGAAATCATTGTCTTGGACATGTACGATGGGTATAGTTTATGGTGTGCAAATGACGCCTTGATAAAGCTGGGGAAAAAAGTTGAGAGAAATATAATCAAGGTTCATTTCTCCACTGAAGAATCTAATGATGAGATTGTTCATTCAACACATTTGTTTTCGAACCTTTACCACGTGTCAGTGATTGTGCCCTAAACTGTGGGGATAGAGTGCTGAAACAAATAGGCATTGAAGTTCGATAAGCTTTAGGAGCCATTTTGGGGGTACATTTTCTGTGAGGCCAGGTGGTAGAGGCACAGACTGGCTAAACTGCATTTATTTTGCCTGTTTTGTTCAGATTCTACTAGCAGCAAACGTGGGGATCAGTATTTGGATATAAGTTATTTATTTGGTAGGTACTGTAGGCTGGATGGTGGCTCCAAAGACATGTTCATGTCCTCTCTGCCACAACCCGTGAGGATTAACATTACTTGGAAAAAGAGTCTTTGCAGATGTAATTAAGTTAAAGCTCTCGATATGGGATTCACCTGGATAACCTAGCCTGGCCCTAAATCCAATGGCAAGTGTCCTTCTAAGAGACAGAAGAGGAGAAAACATGGGCACAGAGGAGAAGTCTGTGTCAAGCTGGAAGCAGAGATTAGAATGATGTGGCCACAAGCTAAGGAATAGCAGGGGGTACCAGAAGCTGGGAGTAAGGAGGGCTTGTTCTCTAGAGCCTTCGGTGTGAGCACAGCCTTGCCAGCACCTTCATTGTGGACCATGGTCTCCAGGACTGGGGGAAGTAAATTTCTGTTGTCTTGAGCCACCAAGTTTATGATAAATTGTTATGGCAGCCCTGGAAATGAATACGACAGGTGAGTGCAGGAGGCACAGAGACAGGGTAGAGATGTAAGATGCAGAGGGAGGCAAGCCCATGGGAGAGGTAAAGGAGAGCATTTCTGCTCTGGGGCCTCCTGAGACATGTGAGGAAGAGATGCAAAGGCTGGGGACCAACAGCACCCTCACTGACTGAGGGTCACCCTTGTGGCATCAATGTCTAGTGGTCAGAGTGCACAGAGCCTGTTCCCAAGGGCTTGTTGGTAGAAGAGCTCAACATGGGCTCAGGGGCTCTGAACATGATGGAGGAGACAGCATCTGCTCCTTTGCCCTTTGGTTTCATATCGACCAGCTGAAAGCCCTACATGCCAAAGTGTGGGAAGAATAATAAGGGCCAGCAGGGTCTGGCACACTGTGATACCCAAAGCCAATGACTAAACTAGTGGTGGACCCTGATTAAAATGTCCATCCTCCAGGCCTGATCAGTTCATGTATCAAAATCTGGCAAGAATGTGACAGGTGCGCTGGCTCAGGTAAAGCCCTGCTCAAGGGAAGCAGAATCCCACATGGCAACTGTGGTTCAAATCCCCAGCTCAGTCAACCTGTAGCACACCAGGCATGTGCATGACTACCCAAGATCCAATAGGCTGGAGGACTGGAGGAAGGGGGTCATGGTGTGACCAGACCCTGTGGAGGGTGCTTCTCTCTCTCACTTTCTCATGCATTCTCATGCGCTCTATCATGAATAATAATAATAATAAAGAATGTGGCAGGTGACTCCTCCTCTCTGCACAGCACAGGGGTAGAAACCCTTTTTCTTTGGGATATTATCAGTTGGAAAATGATTATTTTCAGAGTTCTTTAAAATGTATTTTAATTTTTAAATTAATGTATTTAATTGCTGTAGGGTGTGTGCACTTGCTAGAGCAAGCGAGAGAGAGAGAGAGAAAGAGAGAGAGAGATTGGGAAAAAGTACTCCATTCATGGGGCACCGTACACCAAAGTGTCTGCCCCTCCATTCCTTCGTTGTGATGGGACTTTAGGCATGCACGCACACATGGCCAGTGGCTTTCAAGCTGTCAGGGCCAGAATTCTAACTTTGGTTGGCCATGTGGGATCCAGATCCCTTAACTGCTAAGTTATAGGGTCAGCCCTTCAGAAGTTCTTGTATAATACATCTGATTATTACTTACTAATGATAATGGAAGACTCTCATGTTTGTACTGTATTTGTCTTACATGTAAGCTGTATGATCGTGCATGAAGTCCACTATCTTCTTAAAATATATTCTGGATTTGCCGCCAGATGCTCTTTGAGGAGACAGGATCTCCTAAGACTCTGACACCTCACAACACCTAGCACAGTGCAAGAAAACAGCAGGTGCACAATAAAGGCATGCTGTTAGGTTTAACACTCCCCTTGCTGCTTTCATCTCCTGATCCCCTTCTCCTTCACAGTCTCTGCCAAGCTATGTTCCTACAGCTTTCATCCTTGCTTGTCTGTTCTTTGGCGCTCCCAGCCAGCAATATTCTTTTCTTGTCTCTTTTCTCCTAGTGTCTCTGGGTAGAAGCCTGCAGTGCTTTTTGGTGTGGCTGGGTGGGAAGCTCTCAGTGGCTGTCTACATCATTGTACAAAGCCCCAACATCAGACCTGGCGTTTCAAATCCATTTTCAAACACGGGTCAATGGTGCCCTCACCCCCACCCTCAATGAGGCCTCAAGGGTTCCCTTTAGCACAGAATAAATGTGCACACTGAAATTAAAAATTAAAATATGTCTGCTCATTTTAAAACTCAGCTTCTCCTTTTTAGGTTGGAGAAAGTCCTGGAAATAGCATGTCTCTGCTTGTGGGTTCCCATTAGGGCCTCCTGGGCCTGATCCTGGCTGTAGCTTTTTTTTTTTTTTTAGCTGTTTACTTCTCTGATGAGCTGAAACCAGGAAGAAAGAGCATCTCGAGGACTAAGGTAGTTCAGTTTCTATCTATCTTTGGCTTGAATCCTTCTGGCACCCTCTGAAAAGCAGAAATAGCATTCTCTATCTGCACTAATGGCATTATCTTAGCTAGAAGAAGCAATTTATTCCAATGCTCTCATAATAATAGCTCACGTCTATCGAGTGCTACCACACTCCAGGCTCCATACTAAGTGCGAGGCATTCTTATATTTACTGTAATTCTTACAGCGACCCTAACAAGTCTCTCCTTTCTCATCCCCGTTTTACAGAGGAGAGATGAGGAAACTGAGTCTTAGAAAGTCCAACCACATACTAGAGTCATACAGGTAGTGGAGGTGGGATTCAAGTCTAGGTCTTTTTTCTTTTTTTTTTTTGGAGAGGTTTTCGCTATAGGGCGCATGCACTTGCCAGACAGAGAGAGACATAGAGACAGAAAGCAAGAAATCACCCCCCAGGGGGGATGGTCACGCCACAATCCCTCTTCCTACAGTCTGCTCCCAGGATCTTGGGCCCACAAGCACACGCGCCAGGCGTGAGTTTTAAGCCACCGGGTCCGGGACGTGAACCACGGTCGACTATGTGGGAGTCCAGTGACATAGCCATTACGCTAACTGCTGGTTCCCAAGCCTGGGTCTTTTTGACCTTAGAACACATGCCGGCATTCTGAACACAAACTCTGGGACCTGTAGCCTTAGATCAGAAGGACCCCTGTCCTTCACGCTTTTGTAGACAAAGTTATGGAGAAGCTGAAAAAGTGACAGCTCCCGAGTGTATCCTGAGAGAACCGCACTGTCAGGAGTCAAGTCTATCCCAGTCAGTGCTGATAAAGCAACCAGTACAGGGCAGCCATAACCTGGACTTTATCTGTTCAACAAAAAGGGTTGATTTTGAAAGAAATGAGTGACAGGACAGTAGAAGGGGAAAGTGAACACATCGGACCATGGACAAGGAGAAAGAGCAGGATTGAGCATCTCAACCATTTGGGGCAGCGCCAGCGTTTTCCTGGCATCCAGTTGAAACCATTTGAGCCTAGCTTTCATGGGGGTGAGGAAAGTGGGTATAACGTTCTGACCATTGAGCATCTAAGGCTTACCTGGGGGCTGAGAGCACGGGTGACACAAGGTCACTGGTTGTGCAAGGGATGTCAGGGAGTAAGTGCTACCCTGATCCCTTGTCAAGTCAGATGGGTAGGTGGTGTCCTGGTCCAGCACGTTGCTGCCTGGTGTGGCCCAGCCTCCTGTCTTCCCTGGCTGTCTGGCTTTTATCACATAGGAGCAGAAGAGAAAAATATATTGGGAATGTGGATAACATTTAAGTGACTCTGAAAAGTTTCGTGGCAACATGGACCTGTTTCAAGAATTATTTTTAACTGCAGACATTTGGTCCCAGTGGGAAATAACACTTAAAAGGACAGTTATAATTAGGTCACATTTGGAGAAACTTATTACATTTTGCTGTATGTCCCAGGAGTAGTGTATCTTAAACGATTTTAGTATTTAGAGTCAATCATGGCGCAGAATTTCATTTTTCTATGTGATAGTGGGAAGCCAACGAGGAGAAATTATGATGACCGTACTAGATAAAAGGAAAGGCAGGAGTAAATTGAATTCAGGGGAGAAGAGAAATTTCATACAATTTGTCTTTCATTCCCCTCCCTTCCTTTTCTTCTTGATTGCATCCTAAAATAGTGTCTATGGAGGGAGCCTGGTGTCCCTAAAGTGCCCCTTTATATCTGCGTAGGATGAAAGTTTGACCAAAGACAACCCTTCCATTTCCCAAGTAAAATTTAGTGAAGTAATTTAGTGAAGTAATTTAGTGAAGTAATTCAGTGGAGGAAAGGCTGGTATTCCCACTGAGGTACAATGAACATTAGCAGTGGCCAAGAAATTGTTTCTATGATCTCTGTACAGGTTTCGGAGCTTAGGGTCATCTGGGAACCTCTCATCGAACCTCAGGAGTGAGGCTGACTGGAAAGGGGAAGAAAGGTTGAAGGTGGGGCGAGGAGAAGAAAGCAGCCAACGCAGCGATCACACTGCTCTTCTGTGAAACGTGTCCCATGAGAGCTTCCTTAGACTGGAGACTGGCATTAGGCTGGGCCCTATTTGCTTTCAGCTCTGCAGACACCTGAACAAATGGTGAGGTCTGGCCAATCTCTTCCCCTACACACCATCCCCAGCACTAAAAGGAACATTTTTAAAAAGGCACATTAAAATTTATCTGTATAACAGGGAGTTAAAATGGACCAGAGATGATTTCTCCTTAGACAAACACGATATATTCTTACAACTAAGTGCCTGCCCAAAGAAATGATTTTACCAGATGCTTCCTGACTTCTTTCAATATTAAAGTGTATAAAATCTGGGCAGTTAGTGTAATGGCTTTGTCGCTGGACTCCCACATAGTCGACCGTGGTTCGCGTCCCGGACCCAGTGGCTTAAAACTCATGCCGGGCGCGTGTGTGTGCGTGCCCAAGATCCTGAGAGGAGAATGGAGCAGAAGGGATTGCGGCGTGACCATCCCCCCTGGGGGGTAATTTCTCGCTTTCTGTCTCTACATCTCTCTCTATCTGTCTGGCGAGCACACGCGCCCTATAGCGAAAAACCTCTCCAAAAAAAAAAAATCTGGGCCAGCAGGTGGCATGGTGGTTGAGGGGGATGGACTCCCATGTGGCTGACCATGGTTTGAGTCCCAGACCTGGTGACTTGCTTTCTCACTTTCCCCCTCTCTCTTGCTCTGTCCCTCTCTAGTCAAATTAAAATAAATAAATAAATTTAAATAAAATAATTATTTAAAAAATTAAAGAATAAAAATAAAATAAAGTGTATAAAATCTGTGTTCTTTATCATTCATCTGGCATTCGATCACAGATGATCGAATGGATGAATGGGTATGTAGCTATTTGCCAAGTTAAATAAGACAGATAAATTGTATAGAGAGACCAGTGCTACGTATACCAAAAGCCCACTTGCATTTGATGTACAAAGGGTGCTATTTAGGAACAAACGACTACCCCAGATCCCCTCCCTTAAGGTGATGAAAGTGGTGAGGAGTCAACCTTGGTAACCGGCAGTGTGAGACAGTCATTCAGGGTGTGGTGGCTATAGTGGCAGACAGCCCATACTGGGTGTCCTCTCCCATCACAGGTCATCACTTTTGCATCCTGCCTCATCTGCCCTTCAGCTTGTACCTATTCTCCCACTCAGAAGTCAGAAAGTGAGTTTTGCCATCATGGAATCTACGTTGCAAAAGATCAGTAGAAGAAAGCTTATTCAAGGAAGTCAGGGATCAGTTCTCAGCCTGCAGCCAGTGAAGCCTTCCTGTTCCCTAGATCTAACCTTCTCACTGACACAGGGTCTGGTCCACCCCAGACCACCTTTTTCTAAGTCATCCTTGAAGGAAAGCTTCCCTTTTCATGTGTTCCTGTCTAGAAGACCTTCGTATCTTCTGGTAGACTAATCCGTTGTAGTGGTGGGTGCGTTACAATACCTTGGCACACATCAACACCTTAACCTCAGGGTCACCACCTGTAACACGACAGGAACCAGGCAAGGAATGTAAGTGAGCACAGGTCAAGTGGGGACTAGAACTGCAGAAAAGATGTCCCTTCTAGATTTCAAGGTGATCTCCTAATATTCAAATGTTGGGCTATCAATTCAAATATTAAATAATGCTCTTGAGACAAGTGAACAAATGAACACACATGCACGCACACATGAAAGCCCATTTATTACACCTGCACTAACTCAGAGGAAATTAGTCTGTGTGGCAGAAAATTGTCTTGGCACTTTAAACTATTGTCAACGGTAACTTTTGGGAACAGGAGTGGGAGTGAGTGGGGACATTTACATTTTTCTCAGTATATTTTTCTATTGTTTAAGTCTTTGGCAATGAGAACACATTTATGTATGACTTATATGTTACTTTTTAAAAAAATCAATAGTCTAAAAACTGTAAGAGAGAATGGACTTACAAGTTGGAAGACTCCAGTATTTGAGAATAGTTGGAGAATTACATTTAACATGGTAGATAGAAAGATAGAAGTTAAAAGAAAAAAGGAATTTGAAAGAAGCAGAAAAAAGTCAGAGAGTAGGAAAAAAATCAAAAGGACTATCAATTTATGAAATAAGAACAGGATCCTAGGCTTAGCCACAGTGGTACGAGCAGGAGAGTGCAGTGGTGCAGTGGTTCAGTGGCTGAGGCCACATGGAAGGCCCGAGTTCACTTCCTAGCCCACCTTAAATGGGCCTGGGAAAGTGGCATGCACCTGCAGTCCCAGCTAACTGGGAGGCTGGGACAGGAGAACTGCAACATGGTGAGACCCTGTCAAAAAATACATCTCTCTCTGTTTCTCTTTCCTTACACACAATCTCTCTCTCAAAAAATCTGCCTCTCTGTCCCTCTCTGATTAATGTATATGCCCTCTGGCAAATTAAAAAATAATAATAACAACATTTAAAGGATAAGATAAAGTTGATGAAAGCTCATAGAGAGTAGTAAATAAAAGATACGGATTGGAAAGTAGAAGAGAAACAATATGTAATTAAGAGGACTGAGTCAATAGGTCCACATTCATCTGATAGCATATTCAGAAAGAGAAGAGAATATGGTGGGAAGGAATTATCAAAGAAATCATATGAGACGTATTTCCGGACTTAAAGGACAGGAAGGTCAAGATGAGAAGAGCCCATGGAGCTCCCAAACACAATAAATAATAATAATAAAATAAAACCTCACATCAAGGTCCATCATCATACAATTTCAGAATGCAAAGGAACGGGAATAGAATGGCATCAGACTTCTTAGCAACAATGCTGGGGGCTGGAAGGAATTGGAACTGTTGGACAAAATATTTCCAAACTGGTGTACATGGTCAAAGCAACACCAAATATAAGGGCATAATGAAAACAATTTCAGACATGTAGGGTTTCAACTTTTTTACAAGGTACTCTTTCTAATGAAGCTACTAGAGGATATATTTTCATTAAAATGAATGAACAGATCAGAGAGATTTGGGATCCAGACCACAATGGATCCAACACGCGAGGTGGAGTGAGCAAGGGAAATTCTCAAGATGATAGTGAAGACAGATTTTAAGATAGCAGTGTGTGCGGCAAGCTCAGAAGGAAGCCGTGCATTGTAGGTTAAAAGCATGAAGGGTCAGGGAGGCCCAGTATTAAATACACAGAAACCTGGATCCCACATAGCCAACTGTGGTTCAAATCCCAGCCCCAGTTTCTCGCAAATCATGCTGGGATGGGACCAGCAGATGATGTAATGCATACATTGCTGGACTCCCACATAGTCAACCACGGTTCGAATCCTGGATCCAGTGGCTTAAAACTCATGCTGGGCATGTGTGCATATGTGCCCAAAGTCCCAAGGGGAGAATGGAGGAGAACGGAGAATGGAGGGGGATTGTGGCATGGCCATCCCCCCAGGGGGTGATTTCTCACTTTCTGTCTCTTTGGTAAGCCTATGTACCCTATAGCAAAAATCTCTCTAAAAAATTAAAAAAGAAGGAAAAACATGCTGGGAACATCTTGCCTATGTGCCCCAAATCCCTACAGAATGGGAAAACAGAGAAGGGATTGCAGTGTGACCATTCCCCACTGGCATACTCTCTCTCTCTCTCTCTCTCTCTCTCTCTGTGTGTGTGTGTGTGTGTGTGTGTGTGTGTGCCTGTCTGTCTTTCTCTGGCAAGCACACTCATCCTCTGGCAATTAAAAGAAAGTAAAAGGAAATGGAATGTGACATCTTTTTTCTCAGCCTGAGTCCCCTCTTGCCCACTCAGATGGCCACCTCTGGGGCGGTGTCTCCCCCATGACTGTGTGGTCAGGCAGGGATACCAACCTGGCTGCAAGTGGTAGAAACTGACTCACTAATCATGGGCTCACTGGGGTGGGAATGGGGGTGAGATCCTGGCCAAGTGCAGACACTGGAAAGTGAGTTGAATCCAGACCCTGGGAGGGGTGACAGCAAGAACAGCTCTGGGAACTCAGCACAGAGTTCCCTGCCACAGGATGACTCAGCGCCTACTAACTTCCTGTGTGTCTGCGTTTAGGGTTCCAGCCTTGGGAGAGAGACTGTGATGGGCCCCACTTGGTCACTGGCTTATTCCTTTGTCAGCAAGGGTCCAGGGCCTAGGATTGGCCGGACAACAGAACCTTTGGGTGGGTGAGGGAGCAGTTTCTCCACAGTTAGAGATGCCAAGCAACAGAACCAAACAAAGCCCCACAGCAGCTGTCCACACAGTTGTAAAAATAGGAACAATAAAAATAGCCACTATTATAGGATTAATTCTTATAGGCAAGGGACTGCACTAGGTGTTTTGTCTCATTACCTTATCCCCAGCTCTGTGAGACAGCTATTGTCTTTCTCCATTGACAGGTGGAGAAACTGAGGCTGAAGAAGATAAGAGATGTCTCTAAGATACAGCTAGTCAATGGCATAACCAGGATACCAACTCAGCACCCAACCGGCTGCTATGATTTGAATGTGCTCCCAGACTCATGTGTTGGAATTTGGTTGTGTTGTGAAGGTAGTAAGAAGACAATCCGATGACAGTGTTGAAAAGTGGGCCTTCAGGAACTGACTAGGCATCAGGGTACGGGGTCTGCATGACTGAGTCCTGGTAGATTTATAAGGAGAGGTAATGAGACAGACAGAGACGCATGAACACAGACACATGTGCTCCTGCTTTCTCATGATAAGACACCCTGCATGGGGACCAGCAGTTAGAGTAATGGCTATGTCGCTGGACTCCCATGTAGTCGACCGCGGTTCAAGTCCCAGAGCCAGCTGCTTAAACTCATGCTGGGCGTGTGTGCATGCATGCCCAAGATCCTGAGAGGAGAATGGAGGACAAGGGATTGTGGCATGGCCATCCCCCTTGGGGGTTGATTTCTTGCTTTCTGTCTCTCTGTCTGTCTCTGTCTTTCTGGTGAGAGCATGCGCCCTGTGGCAAAAACCTCTCCAAAAAAATAAAAATAAAAATAAAAATAAATAAATAAATAAATAAATAAATAAGACACCCTGCATGGCCTCGGAACCCTACCAACAAGACCCTCATCAGATGTGGTCCCTTGACTTTGGACCTCTAAACTTGTGAGCTAGATAAACCTGCATTCATACAAATCAGCCAGTTTCAACTATTTTCTGTTATTCACAATAGAACAGACAAGAACACCGGCCTCTGCCTTGTAAGCATTTGGCTATGCTGCCTGCAAGCGACAGTGAAGGTACTGTACTCCGGGGTGAAACTTAGCTCTGGAGCTTTGCACAGAGAACCCTTGGGCTCCATGGTCTTTAAACACGCTTGATTCCCAGGGGATTTCTTCTTGTCCTTGTGAGTCATCCTGGTGACTGTCGCCCACTCCCATGGCTCCCCCTGTGCCTGCAGCACCTCCAAGGGTAAAGCTTTCTCATTCTTTCTCTCTTCACCGCCATCTTTGGGCAAAGGTCTTCTAAGCTGGGCTGGGCTGGGCTGGGCTGGGCTGCCACAGCAGGGTACCATTCCTGTTACCTTGCAGATCTTACTGAGACCTCCACAATTTATGTCTTGGCCATCCTGTGCCACTCAACCCTCCCTTTGGGGTAGGGTCCCTCTCTATCAGGTACACTGCATGGGGGATTGAGGGGTGGCCTGTGTATCAGGAACCTTGGCTACTACACTCTCTAGGTCAGTAAGTACCCCTTGATTAGGTTCGGACACCTTCCATGCAACCATTCCCCTCTCCTTCCACCTGCCCTGGTTCCTCCTGTTGTGTCTGGACAGTTGTAATAGAACTGGGTGCCACACCTAATCCTCACCCTGAAACCACAGGACACTGCTTCATCCCTGGCCTCCCTGTCCCTAGGCAACTGTCAGCAGGGTTCCTGGAAGCCTCTACTGTCCAGCATGGCTCCTCTTTGGCCACACCCAAGCCTGAAATATCTTCTCTTTCCAACTCCCTCCCTTTTGTGAGTCAGAGACCTTCAAAATTCTGCCATTCCCTGGGCTAGGCAGCTTCTGCTGGGGTGTGGTCTGGAGCCAGCATCTCCCAGTAGAAACACCAGCACTGAATTCAAATGCTCATGGATGTGTCGAGCACAGCAAAAGTGCTCCTCAAGTGTGATCTCTTTAGGGCAGGGCCAGTTGCTAGTCCTGACTTGGAAGACAGGCACCTGCAGTCATCTGGGGTATGCCCAGCAGCCCTGTAGGATTAGTCACGTGGACCATAACAGCTGGGGATGCCACAGGGCCCTTTCTCCTCCAGGGGATCTAAGGATCTTCTCTCTCCATCTGCACCCAGGAGGAAGCATGGGAGCAGTGACCAGGGTTCAGAGGGAGCAATGGGGCTCCGTGGTCATTGCCAGAGGCTGCTTGACAGCCTAAGAGCCCCTACACAACATGGTCCCCTTCCTGTTCCACAGCATCACCAGCTTCTCTCTTACCTTCTCAGTAAGGGCAAATCTGATTGATGATCCTTTTCTAAATGTAACCTGAGCCCACTTCCCTCTGAGCACATGAAATGCACTTCAGGCTACGGTTTTTTGTCTCTCTCTCTCCACTAGAGTTAACTCCTCAAGGGCAGGCAGGAACTTTGGTCTGTTTTGTCCCGGATATATTAGGTCATCGGAAAAGTCATGATGTATTTTTATATGCAAAAATGTGTCATGACTTCCCAAGACTCAATATATTCCAAGTATCCAGAACAGCATGGGCGCATAGTAGGTACCCAATAAATCTTTGTTAAATGAATGAGCTATTTGCTCGCAAATATCTGTGGTGGTTTAAAAATATGTTTACAAATTCTGTGACACTGTTCCATTTGGCAGCAGAGCTAGTTCTTTCTTCCCCGAATATTAGCTGAGGTCATGACTTCCCAAGACTCAATATATTCCAAGTATCCAGAACAGCATGGGCGCATAGTAGGTACCCAATAAATCTTTGTTAAATGAATGAGCTATATGTTTACAAATTCTGTGACACTGTTCCATTTGGCAGCAGAGCTAGTTCTTTCTTCCCCGAATATTAGCTGAGACAAGTGACTCTGCCTTGTAATGGATAGAATGTGGCAGAAGCGATTTCGTGACTTTGCAGGCTGGGTCATTAAAAGGACAGCTTTTGCCTGGCCCGCTCTCTCAGGGATTGTTCACTCTGAGGGGTGTCAGTAGCCTGTTAAGAGAACAATCCAGTGGCCTGAGAGGCCCATGTGGGGAAAAAGTTAGTCTTCCCTCACCAGCCAGTACCCTCCTACTGGCCATTTTGGAAACAGGTCTTCCTGATGACAGTAGCCCCAGTCAGAAATTTCTCTTTTGCTTTATTTATGTATTTTTTCCATGAGAGAGAGAGAGAGAGAGAGAGAGAAATGAGGAGAGAGGGAGAAGAAAGATTGCACTCCTATCTGGGTCTTGATGCCATGATCCACCTCCAGTCTCTACCAGCCCTGGATTATGGCCACAAGTGCGCCTGGTATTCTCAGGAATGTCTCCGGATACAATTCTGAAACCTTGCACATGCGTAAGCCTGGCAGAGTGTCATGTTTTTACCAATCTGCCGCTGTCTGTTCCCTTCACTCCCGACTGACATCTTGACCTCTTGAAAGTCCCCAAACTGGAAGTACCCAGCTGAGGCACTCCACAGTTCCTGACTTACAGACATTGTGAAGTTAGTAAATACTTAGTATTGAGTTTTAATCCACTTTGTTTGGAGGATGGTTTGTTACACAGCAATAGAAAACTAAATTTCAAATTACCTAGTGCATTTAAAATACAACTTGTGGGGCTGGCAGGTGGTATGGTAGTTAAGGCTCTGGATTCCCACATGGCTGACTGTGGTTCAAGTCCCAGACCTGGCAACTTGCTTTTTCACTTTCTTCCTCTCTCTTTCTGTCTCACTCTGGTCAAATTAAAACAAACAAAACTGATGAATAAAATTAAATAAAATATAATTTTTTTTTTGGAGAGTTTTTGTTTGTTTGTTTGTTTGTTTGTTTTTTTTGCTATAGGGTGCGTGCGCTCGCCAGAGAGAGAGAGAGACAGAGAGACAGAAAGCAAAGCATCAACCCCCAGGGGGGATGGCCACGTCACAATCCGTTCTCCTCCATTCTCCTCTCAGGATCTTGGGCACGCATGCACATGCGCCC
>NW_006160167.1:181587-198681 GCF_000334495.1 Tupaia belangeri chinensis | reverse complement strand
GATCTTGGGCACGCATGCACAGGCGCCCGGCTTGAGTTTTAAGCCACAGGGTCTGGGACTCAAGCCACGGTCGACTACGTGGGAGTCCAGCAACATAGCCATTACATTAACTGCTGGTCCCATAAAATATAATTCTTTAAATAAATAAAATACAACTTTCTTGGACTGTCAGGTGGCACAGTGGTAGGAGCACTGGATTCCCACATGGCCGATGGCAGTTCGAGTCCCAAAACTGGTGACTTGCTTCCTTACTTTCCCTCACTCTCTGGTCAAATTAAGAAATCATAATAAATAGCCCACCTCCACATGGATCCTGAACTTCAGCTGTGAACTAGTGCTTTCAGAGACTTAAAAATGAAACTTTTCTGCTGAGACTTCTTCCTCACTTATTTCTATCTCTGCTCACTAAGTATCTAGACAGGTCCAAGTGAACAGAATCTGTACATCTGAATACAGTTAGGGTCAGAATATTCATTCCTCTATTCCCACTGACTCTGATGCACAAAGAGTGAGATCGGAATGGAAGAGAGATTGCAGATCATCTCCTACTGCATGCCTCTGAACACTCAGACTGAACTTCAAGAATTAGAAGAAACATAACCATCCATCTGATGACTAGTAATCACCTCAGGGTCACAAGACATATGGAAAAACAAGAAAATACCTCTCCTCCGAGGAAAAATAAGTCCTCTTCATCCTCAAACAGTATGATGAAATTCATGAAAATGTCTGATAAAGAATTTAGAACTTTCATGGTGACAAAGTTCACAGAGATCAAAGAGAAGAGAGTCAATGAACTGCTGAAGAGGTGGGTAAAAGACGCTGACGAGCTTCAGGAGGTGAGGAAATTCTTGCAAGATCTAAAAGAGGAATTACACACTTTAAAAAAGAATCAAATGGACCTGTTAGAGATGTATAATACAGGAGGTCAAAAGCTCCTTTGAAAGAATTCAAAGCAGACTAGATCACACTGAACTGAGAATCTCAGTTGTAGAAGACAGAATTACTGGCCTAGAAAAATCCACCACAAAGACTGAGAAAATTATCCAAAAACATGAGAATACTATACAAGAAATACTAGATACCATCAAACGTCCTAACATCCGAATAATTGGTATCCCAGAAGGGGAAGAGACCCATAAGGGCATTGACAATCTATTCCATGAAATCCTGGAAGAAAACTTTCCAAACCTAGAGTGGCATTCAAAGATCCAGTCCCAAGAAATACAAAGGACCCCAAATAGAATCAATCCAAGAAGATCTTCTCCAAGACACATTATAGCTAGACTGACCAAAGCCACAGACAAAGACAAGATACTAAGATTGGCAAGAGAGAAATGGCAAGTTACCTACAAAGGATATCCCATCAGGCTGATAGCAGATCTCTCATCGGAAACAATGTGAGTGAGGAAAGACTGGGAAAATATATTTAAAGTGTTAAGGGAAAAACAATTGCAACCACGGATACTATACCCAGCAAGATTATCCTTCATATGGGAAGAAAAGACAAGAATATTCTCAGATAAACAAAATCTGAAAGAATTTACCAACACCAGACCAGATCTCCAAGAAATTCTGCAGGTTGTGCTATACCAGGAAAATTAAATACAGTCACACAGAAATAAGACTTCAAAAACTAAGAAAATGGCCAACTTGATCATGGGGACAAGTCTGGAGTTAAATATTATATCCCAGAATTTAATTGGGAAAATTGAATCACAACAAAAGATAAAGTACAAGACTGAACTGGTGAAATAGAATTTTAAGACTTTTGACAAAAACATTGTTGATTTTTTTCTCTAGGCTTTGTTTTCTGATTTGAAGGATTTTTATCTTGTCTTGAGCTGCTGATAGGTCCATGACCTACTATTTGAACAGAATCCCAACCTGTTTTCTGGCTTTAAGTTTTTAAAGCATATTTACTTAGCATTTCTTTGATTTATTAAAGTTAAATCTGCTTTTCTTGAAATTGAAAAATATAGTAAAAAATACATAATAAATTACCATAGTAAACTGTATAGCATCAGCAAGGTGCTACCTTATAGTATATTCATTCTACTCAGAGAGTCATGCCTTAAGTCAGACATGTATTCATAGATATGTATATATCAGCAGAGCTTACTATTGAAAGTAGTTAGATTATTTAAGAAATTTTGTGAATCAATAAAATGTGGGGGGGAAAAAGGAATGGAAAACAACTGTGAACACCTGAGATAGTGTGGGAGGAGTGTGGGAAATGGCAGAGGGTGAGAAATAGGGGGAATGTATATATATATACACATATATATATGAAACTAGAAATGGAAAATTATTGACAATAACATGTATGATTAAGCTACTATGCAACATCTTCTGGATGGGAAATTACATTTTGAATGCTGTGACAATGCTCAGTGAATAACTGTAAATTAATTTAAAAATTATAATAATAAAATTAAATAAATATTTTTAAAAACACAAAAAAATAAAATTAAATAAACCACTCTTTTAAAAATACAGCTTGCTTTATAAAAACAAGGTACCCCAACTTTAGGAAAGTACTATTGTGGGTTTATGAATGGTGATTGCACAGAATGAAGTGCAGGACTGGGGCCTGCTCAGAGCTTCCAATCCAGATTGCAACAAAGGCTGCAGTTGTTGTTATCCTCACTTAACTTCAGAGTGACCTTAAATTATATTCCCTAGTGGTGAAACAGCCAGAATAGTACACCGTGGGGGATGTTAATTAACCCCTACAGGATACACAAGATAGAAAATAACCACTTGGAGAGTTGTCCCTGAATCCTCATCAGATCCTCACAGCTGCCATGGCTCTGCAGTGCATTTCTATTTAGTGCCATCAATGGTACCAGATGAGGGGCTCGGGGGGTTCCAGCCTGTTTGATGAATCTCTAGCCAAGGGCTGATGGTTTAATCTGACAGAGGTGTTTGGTCCCCAGAACTCACTTCTACTCTTGGTCTCTCTGCCCTCATGTGTCACAGAAGTGCAGATGTGGCCAATCTGGGTGGCCATTCGGCAATATAAGGACCTTGACCCTCATGAGAATGATTGGCTTGGCTTTTGACAGGATGATCGGAAGTTCTCCTTTGGCTCAAATTCTTTTATCTGGGAATACATCAGATTTTAAAGCATGGGTGGCAGAAGGGGCCTTTAGTTGGTGGCCATTCAAACTATTCCATCAGCCTTACTTAGAAGATGAAAGAAAAAGCCCCAAAAGGGTGGGTATTTATCAGTGCTGGGGTGTGAAATTCATAGTTTCATGGAGACCTTGCTTGCTAGTAGTAAAAATAATAGTAAAAAATACATATTAAGTATTTGCTCTTTGCCACTGGCATGCTGGGCACTATACATCTATTTTCCTATTAAGATTCATGACCAGGGCCAATAGAGATAGTGACTAAGGTGCTGGACTACCACATGGCCAACTATGGTTCAAGTCTCGAACCTGGCGGCTTGAAATTCACACCATGTGTACATGTGGATACACGTTAAAAATCCCAGAAGGAGAAGGAGGAGAAAGGATTGTGGAGTGGCCATCCCCTCTGGTTGGAGGGGGAGAGGGGATGATTTCTCACTTTCTGTCTCCCTGTCTCTCTATCTCTAGCAAGTACATGTGCCCAACAGGCAAAACCCAAAAACCTTTAAAAAGAAGACTCATGACTCTCTCATAAGATAGGTACTTTTTTTTATCCCCTTTGAACAGATGAGGAAGCTGATGTTCAGTAGAGTAATTTGCTCAAGGTTCATTGGCCAAAATAGGGTCTTACTCTAGGTCAACCTATCAAAGAACCCATGTCCCTAACTTATATGTGGTCACTGTCATAAACATTGGTGGTTTCTGAGTGTCTGCCCATTTCCAAGGTTGGCAAATGTGTTGCATCTCAAGACTGTCATATCCAAACAATGCTTAATATGAAGAAAGAAAAAGAAAGAAAAAACAACAAAAAAAGGGTCCCGCCCTGAGCCACCTCTGCCTGCTGTAACAGACATTCATAGTGATGATACTGGCTTATATCCTTTGCTTTCAAAAGTAGAGGTGAGTAGTATCTTTTACAGTGATTTTTTTTTTTCTGCCTCCACAAACGATTACAATTTTGGCAAAAGTATTTGTTCTCATGGGGAAAAGTTCTGTTATCTGGGATATGCAGAACACCATATTCCCCAGTACTGGGCAAATGAGATTCCCCGTGTTGACATTCTAACATACTGGTATACTTTGAGGTGATGCAACTTTCCCATGTTGCTGGATCCCAAGGTGGATCTAGAGAAGAGAACACTTCTGTTGGCTCTTCCCTGCTCTGCTTAGAACTGATCACAGGCATGCTCTAGCTGAGGTTTTCTGGTACTTCTCCATAGACGTGTCTGCATCTTTACTTTAGAACAGAGAGTCTTCTTCCTGAATACCACATCCTCAATTCATGATAATCATCATTTTGGGGACCAGCCTCTGTGGCATAGCTGATGGTGTATTAGACTGCAGAGCTGGAAGCCACATGCCAACTGCAGTTTGAGCCCCTGGTCTAGTCAGCTAGTCAGCCTGAAAACACATTGGGTATGTGTACGTGTACCCAGGATCCTGGCAGGCTGAAGGACTGGTAGCGGGGAATCGCAGTGAGGGCAAGCCCTGTGATGGTGCTTCTCTCTCTCTTATGCATGTGAACAGACTCTGTCATAAATTTTAAAAAATGTATTAAAAATCATGTTTACATTAGTAATAGTAGCCATTATTTATTTATTTATTTATTTGGAGAGGTTTTTGCTATAGGGCAAGTGCGCTCGCCAGAAAGACAGAGAGAGACAGAGAGACAGAAAGCAAGAATTCACCCCCCAGGGCGGATGGCCACGCTGCAATCCCTTCTCCTCCATTCTCCTCTTGGGATCTTGGACACACACGCACACACGCCCAGCGTGAGTTTAAGCCACCGGGTCCGGGACTTGAACTGTGTTGGTTACATGGAAGTTCAGCGATATAGCCATTATGCTAGCTGCTGGTCCCATAGGAGCCATCGTTGTGTGTCAGCTCTGGTCCAAGGCACTGTGATAGGCACTTGTGCATATTGTTTTCTTTAATCCTCTCAGTTATTCCATTTCAGTGAGTAGTATTATCATTGTTACACAGGTAAGAAAACCAAAAACAAAGCTTAGTCAGCCTAAGCAACTTGCTCAAGATTACAGACAGAATAAGTAACTCAGATACAGATTTCCATATCAAGCCTTTCCCAAAACTTATGCCTTCTTCAGACAACCTCGATGCCTTAGTCGTGATAGGCAGGAAGGTATAATCTGGGCTGCTGGGGACCTTCATACATGGACAGAGAATTGAGGATAATGTCTGTGACTATAATACGAAGTTAGCACTGATGTTTTAGAAAACCACGCCTATGTGATCTGTTCACTCAGAATTAAAAGGTGTCCTTTAAATAGTCATCTTGGAAGACTGCACTGTAACTTCTTCAAAACATAATCTAAATGATTGTACTCGTTGAGAACTGCATTTACAACTAGTTTATCTCCCTTCCACTTCTGGTTTCCTTTCCAGGTTTGACCAGATAATGGTATTTCCCAGCTTGATTACATGACTCAGCCATTAGATTTATTTTTAAATGATTTGGATTATTCTCAAATAATCAAATCTACTCACAAAAGAATATTTGAAGCCATGGAGAATTTTTCATAAAAGTCTATAGCAATCAAGGGACAATTTGAACAACGTGGAGAGCATGGATGGAGGAAACATGCTGTTTGGATGTGTAAGCTCTGACTTATTTGTGCAAACAGTGAAGCTGATCTCACTCTTTGTAGTCACCTAACATGCTATACTACCCCTCTGAGCTCCGCCTTCTTTCCTTACACTTTGCTGCCTGCCATTGGTTTCTCCATTGCAATTGAATGTGAAAGCCCACTAATGAAACTATGCCTCATTTAATATAACAATAATGGCTACGGACAGGATTTTATGATAAACTAGTACCTGGGCTCTCATAGGAAGATAAAGACTTCTCCAATTTTCATGGAAACACTCTGCACCCATGGGCTAGTTCTTCACAGCCTTCTGATTCGAATCTAGGAACATTGGTATGGAGAAATGAGTGAGAGAAACATAGGTTTACAGAAGCAATATTACTAGAGGTTTGAGATTTTCCTTAGATTAAGTCAGTGTAGAAAAAAATAACAGAAAGGGAAAAAGAAAGAGTAGCCAAGAGAACAGATGATTGGTAAATGTGGTGACTTCTTTTTGTCCTCCCTTCCGTTGCCCCATTGTAGGGTTTGCGTTGTCTCTGGGTGTTGTAGACTTTGGTGCTGGGAAGCTAATTTTCCTTGCTGCTTACCCTAATTTCAACAGACCAAGACTTGATTGCACCACTTATCCATGGGAGTTTGCCCTACCGCTTCCATATGGGATGGAGCCAAGAAACATCTAGAACTACGGTAATAAGCCAGCTCAAGGTTGGTCTCAACCTGATATCCCTGAAACAAGGAACTCTGGAACTGGCAACTGGGACAGCATCAGCATTGTTACCAAACATTTATTGAGATACAGATATGTAGTTAACACTGTGCCACCTGTGAGGCAAGAAGAAATTATACTCAAGGGTCAGTCCGAGGCATGGTGGCTAAGGTAGTTGGGTCTTACATGGCCAACTGTGTGGTTCAAGTCCCAGACCCAGAGGGTTGGAAAAGATACTAGGTGCATGTACCTGTGTGCCCAAAATCCTGAGAGAAAAGTGGAGGAGAAGGAATTGTGGTGTGGTCATCTGGTGCTTTCTCACCCTCTCTCCCATCTCCTTCTAGTCAGTGCATGTACCTTCAAGCAATTTTTTAAAAAATTATATTCACTTACGTACTGTCTTTTGAGTATCTAAACTAGAGATACATCAAGATCGATCAATATCCAGTCAAGAAAACAGAAATCATGCTAGGTACTTCAAACAAAGTATTTTGTGTGGTAAATGAACTTTATAGATGTTGGAACATCTAAAATGGGGCAGTGAGATTAGTAAATATAGGAAATTATTTTAGGGCTGGAGGAACAAAAGGAAGTAGGTAGAGCAGAACCCAGGAATGCAGAGGAAGGGTCACCACTTGCTGGTTTGGGTTGCTCTAGGGCCATCATGTACCTGGTACAAGGACTGTCAAGAATGTGCCATGTGCCTGGTGTTGAGACCTCAGAGAGTGGTTTGCCACTGATGCAAGTGTCAAAGATGCTAGAGTTATAGCTGTACAAAAGAAGAAAGAGGGACAAAGAAACTCCCTTTCTCTCCCTGCCTCTCAGTCTCCAAGTTATGTCTCCTAATTGCAGACTTTAACTGGAAATTGGATAGTGCTATGATTGGAATGTGTCCTCCCAAAATTCATAGGTTGAAATTTGGCTGCTATTGTGACAGTATTAACAGGGCAGAAACTTAATCTACTAGAGTATTAAGAAGTGAAGCCTTCGGAAAGTGATTAAGATTAGTTAGTCTTCTAGGTGAAGGCCTCATGACTGAATACTAGTGGCTATGAAAGGGAGAGATCAAATACGTGCTCTTGTCCTCTTGATTGTGATGTCCTGCCATGCCTCAGGCCTCTCTAGAGAAGTGCCTCACCAAAAGTAGCTTCTTGAACTTGGACTTCAAAAACCATAAGCTAAATAAAATTTTATTCTTTATAAATTACCTAGTCTGTGGTATTCAGTTATAGTGACAGAAAAATGGACTAAAACAGCTAGCAAGGGAATCTTGAAAATGTAATTTTTAGACTCTAAGTCCTAGCATTACAAATCAGAGTAGAGTGTGCATGGAACTGAGAGATAATAGACAATGACAAGCACACATTAGTCAATCCACTTAACACTCTGCAGCACTATGAATAGTTAGTAGAACCAAAGTTCAAGCCAAGGTCTAATACCAGAATCCTTGCTCTCTTCATTGCAGCAAGTTTCAAACAATTTAATTTGATTTATATTTATACTTTGCCCTTGACTTTTTTTCTTTTTTTGGAGAGGTTTTTGCTATAGGGCACATGCGCTCACCAAAAAGACAGAGAGAGAGACAGAAAGTGAGAAATCACCCCCATGGGCGATGGCCACACTGCAATCCTTTCTCCCCCATTCTCCTCTCGGGATCCTGGGCACGCACGCACACACTCAGCATGAGTTTAAGCCAATGGGTCGGAATGGGTTGGGGACTCGAACCGTGGTCGACTACATGGGAGTCCAGCAACATAGCCATTACGCTAACTGCTGGTCCCTGCCCTTGACTTTTTTCTCTTAACATTTATTTAGCACACACTGTGTGCCAGGTTCTATCTAATTGCTTAGACTGTGCTGATCCCATTTAATTTTTGTTTTTTTGTTTTTTGTTTTTTTTTAGGTTTTTGCCATAGGACATGTGTGCTCACTGGGGAGAGAGGGAGAAGGAAAGTGAGAAATCATCCCCCAGAGGGATAGCCATGCTTCAGTCCTTTCTCTTCCATTCTCTTCTTGGGATTTTGGGCATGCATGCACAGGTGCCCAGCATGATTTTCTTTTCTTTTCTTTTCTTTTTAATACTTTTTTTAGAGAATTATTTATTTATTTATTTCCATTTGTTATTTTTTTCCCCTTTGTTTGATGAGAGAGAGAGAGGGAGGGAGGGAGGGAGGGAGGGAGGGAGAGAGAGAGAGAGAGAGAGAGAGAGAGAGAGGGAAAGGGAGAAAGCAAGCCATCAGGTCCAGAACTTGAACCATGGTTGGCTATGTGGGAATCCAGCACCCTTATCCACCACACCACCTGCTGGCCCCTACCCCAGCATGATTTTCAAGCCACCAGGTCCAGGACACGAACCATGGTTGACCATGTGGGAATCCAGTGCTTTAACAATCACACCACCTGCTGGGTCCCATTTAGTTTTTAAAACAGTTCAGGTAATGTTGATCCCCAATAACCAATTGGATGAGAAAAGTAAATATATATATATAATGCAAACCATGCAGGTGAAAATACTATAGTTACAAGGAAATAAGACTTTTGGCCTAAATTATTCAACATATGATTCTAATCAGATTTACATCAGTTCAAAGCATGATTGTTAAGTACGTATGTGAGCTCAGCATTGGTCTAGAAATTGTAAGAGATACAGGAAAAATACAGACTAAGGACCCTATTCTTAAGAAGCCTACTGTCTAGTCCTAAAATTAAGACTTAGCTACATACTTTGGGAAGGAACTGAGATTCGAGAGGATGGTGAAGGCAGAATGGGTGTGGAGAAATGGATAGAACTCTCCATATTAGGGAAGAACACAAGTGAAGGCTCAGGGGTGGGACATTGACCAAACATTCTGCATGACCGTGAGGAGCCTCGGGGTACTGGTTGGAGAAGGAGCAATTAGTCGGCAGATGGAGCAGAGTCCTAGTGGTCTTTCTCAATAGCTATTCTCCCCTTTTCTACTGAGCACACAGCTAGTCTCCTTGCAGCCATGTGTGGGAGTGGAACTAGATTCTGGCTAATGAAATATCAACGGAAATAATGTGTGAAGTTCCCAAGTCATGTTCTTAACAGGAAATGGGCTTATCTTCCACTGTCTCTCTTTTCCTTTTCCTGCAGACCGGCATGTGGACGTGCTGTCGGACTGTGGGGATAAGGACAGCGTGCTGCAGTGGGCAGACAAGCCACCTGGAAGACGTCTAGGTTCCCGATATCAATAGACTGCCGTACCGGCTCTGGACTGTCCACCCCGGGAGATGAGGAGAGAGAGGACTAGGCCTGATAGCTGTAGGGCAGTCATCTGCTCTCGTGCATCCACAGCCTGGAATCAGAAAGTCCCACATTTGTTTTATTTGAAGTAGAGTTTGTTTTTCCCAGTGTGACCACACCTTACCCACCTAGTTACATAATTGCCACTAGAAGTATCTGTTGGGAAGACCTTTCAGAGAAAGGACCTGCAGTTGGAGGAGCAATTTTCTATCCATATGTCAGGCAGGGACACTCCAAACTTTGGCCAATCATGTTCTGAAGGAATCTGGGGCTCAGTGCAAATCTAGAAGCTGCTGTGAGATCTTACAGTTGGTGTGGGGGAGGTATTAAGAAACACTAATATTTCTGGAATGGAAGCTTTAATTGAATTCAAGAAAGATACCATAATTTAGAACAAATTGCTTTTGAAATCAAATACATCTTTTGCAGATGACCTGACCTGGCTTTTTGGTTGGCTCTTTTCAAAAATAATCTCCACTAGAGGATGAGTCATTTCATTGGCTTTAAATTTGCAGCCTTTTTCTTTTCCCTGGGCAATAAGCAAAGATTCTAGAACCAGACTTAAAGAGGAAAAGGAAGAATGGATGGTTTTCAAGCTCTGGGTTTTAGGCTTAACTGTTACTTTTAAAAACTGAGGTAAAATCTAGATAACAAACTGGTTTCCTTTTATTTATAGTTGCCGGAGAGCATATGTATTCTCTATAGACAGACAGAGGCAGAGGCAGAGACCCAGAGAAAACATACTCCCTAAGGGAGAATGGCCACACTACAATCCTTTTTCCTCCATTTCTCCATCCCATCAGGATTTTGAGCAAGGCACATGCGGTCAGTGTGTTCTTCAAACTCCTGGGGCCAGGATTTGAATTGCGGTTAGCCATGTGGAATCTGGCTCCTGATGTACCACACTTAACCGCTGCCCTACAGGGCTGGGCCAGAATGAACTATTTTAAAGCGAACAACTCAGTGGCATATAGCACATTTACTATGTTACACAACCACCCCTTCAATCTGGATCCAAAACATTCCCATCACTCAAAAAGGAAACTCCGTACTTACTAAACCATTCCTTCTCATTCTTCCTTCCCTCCAGCCCCGGCAAAGAAACAATTTTTTTGTTTTTTTCTATGGGTTTGCTTGTTTTGAATATTTCAGTTAAATGGACTCATACAATAAGGATCTTAGATGTGTGGTTCCTTTTGCTTAGCTCAATGTTTTTGAAGTCCATCCATGGCATAGCATGTATCAGTACTTCTCTCCTTTTTATGGCTGAATAATATTCCATTCTATGCATATACTGCATTTTGTCTTTCCATTTATCTATCAATAGCCAAAAGGCAGGTTATGTCCACCTCTTAGCTCTCAGAAGCCGTGCTGCTATAAACATTCATGTACAAGAATTTGTTTGAGTAATGTCATTTTTAAATAATTTAAAACTTGGGAGGGAACAGATGAGGTGCAATAGTAAAATGTGACTCTCTGCAAGGCTGATCTACCTAGGGACAGTTCTGTAGGCATGTCTGGAGACCTCCCTGAATACGCCAAGCACACATGTGCCCATGATCCAAGCTGGCTGGAGCTGGAGGGTGGACTACGGTGTCAAGACTCTGTTCAGAATGCTCTCTCTTTCTCTCACTTGTGGAATAAATAAGTAAATAAATAAATAACCTTTTTAAAAAGGTATTTAACTTAAGACTCACATCGGTAAGAATTAGGAGCCTTTCTCAGTCCCAGTTCTCATTCTTCTTTAACATGTAGGAGAAGCAGGCCACATGCAGGGCTGCTGTGGTGCACAGGCCCAGTTCTCTCGGCCCTCGGAGTCATGGAACCAAGTGCTCTTGAGCATGAAGGAAGCAGGGCCATGGACCCTGACGACCTCCTTGCTGCCGCCACTGCCTTTCTTTGAAAGCCCAGGCTGGCACTGCTGGCTCAGGCTAGAGGCTCCACTGCCTATCTCTGTGGTGCTCTGTCTACAAGTTGCTCTTTCTGTGGTTTTTCTTTCAATGGGCTTGAGTTCAATTGTCCTCATATGTTCTGCAAGGTGCCTTCCCGGCTCACATGGGAGAAGCACAACTTCCCAGGTTAGACCAGAAGGGACCCTAGGCCTCCTAATGTGAGACAGAGGACAACTAAGGAAGAGAACACTTTGGAAAAATAATAACAGTTGTTATTTATTGAGTACCAACTGGGAACTAGGCACAATTTTAGTTAATCCATTAAACAACTCTATGAAGCAGGCACTATTAGCCCATCTTCTAGCTGAAGGGGTCGAGGCTGAGAAATAGTCAATCGTTTTCTAGGTTTATTGAGCTAGTAAGCAGTGAGGTCAGGGATCCAACTCAAGAGACGTGACTTTGTAACGGGACTCCATCTTCATTCCCACAAGGGATTTACTGCTAGCTGGGGCAGGGAGGAAAGGATTTTAGCTGGTTCTAGGGACCAGATGGGTGATACAGCTGAGTCAAAGTAGCAGAAACTGGAGCAAGAGGCCGTGCCAGGCCTGACCCATCAGGGATTGAGGAAACAGTGATCCTGGCTCTAACACGGAGCACTAAGGACAACACAACTTACCAGGAAACCATTGATTCATTGATAAGGAATGGCCTGGACCAAGGAATGCTGGGGAACGTCAGGTCTGAAGTTGCATCCTCCCAGGTCTTGTTCATCATTGTTTAATCGGCACCTAACACGTGTCTCACAGCGCGCTTGTACTCAGTGATGGCCTGTTGAGGGAATGCGTGGACACACACAGCTTTTTCTGAACACCCAGAGCTTCTCTATATATTCGACTTTATATAGAGAGTCCACTACATTTGTCTCCGCTCAAACGCTTTGATAGTGTCTCAAGAGTCTGGATCTATAGTGTTTTGGACAACTTCAACTTCAAGGGTTACTAATAGCATGCATGAGTTTCCTGGGGCCTCTTAACAAATTGCCATAAATTTGGTGGCTTAAAGCAGCAGGCATTTATTCTTTCCCTGTTCTGGATGCTGGGAGTCTGAAATCAAAGCTGTTCAAGGCTCTAGGGGAGAATCTGTTCCTCGCCTCTTCCAGTTGCTGGCGACTCTAAGCATTTCTCGGATTGTGATCACATCACCCGAATGTCCGCCTCCATCTTTGCAAGTCTTTCTGTTTTGCCTGAAGCATGCCTCTGCCTTTCTCTTACAAGGAAACGTGTCATTGGATTTAAGGCCCATCTAGGTAATCAGGATGATTTCATCTTGAGATCCTTATTTAATTACATCCGAAAAGACTCTTGTTCTACATAAGGTTGAATTCGCCAGTTCTGGACATGTTTTGGGGTTCCACCATTCGGTTTGCCACACAGGGTCTGAGGTCCCAGAGATGAAGAGGAGCCTCTAGTTGCAGTGGAGCTGAGTCTCTTCCTCTTGCGTTCAGTGCCTGAAGCAGTCCAGGCCCTGTTCACCCCATCACTGGCATCACTGAGCAGACTGTCTGGTCCTAGCACTGTCTCCTCAGCCACTAATAAATTTTACAAACCTATGAGGAAGAGTCCCAGGGCACCCAGGAATTAGAAAAGGAAGCCTAGAGTCCCTGGACTGATGCCAGGGTGCCCACCATAATCTGGCTAAGCAAGGCCACCATGAGCCGTCTTTACTCATTTTTGGAACTCAGACAAGCTGGAGGTGGGACAGGTAGCAAGGCTTCTCTAGGGAGCAGGGGAGGACATTAGAAGAGCTGGGCAGGAGAGTCATAAGGCTACGCATGGTTCTCCTTACTGCAGTTCTGTTTGGCCACTCTGAAGCCTTATTCTCCTTTACCTTCTCCCAGCACCTGACTTGTTCTTCCATAGCCTTCAGCTGAAGGACATGGACCCCTGGCCCACTGGCCCTTAAGACTCAGCCCATAATCCTAGGAATGTGTGATAACTGCATGTGTCAACATGGCTGGACCAAGGTGCTCAGATCAAAGATTGTTCTGGATATTTCCGTATGGGTGTTTCTGGATGAGTTTTACATTCAAATTTATAGACTTCGGGACCAGCAGGTGGCATGGTGGTTAAGGTGTTGGACACTCCCACATGGTTGACCATGGTTCGAGTCCTGGACCTGGTGACTTGTTTTCTCACTTTCTCTCTAACTCCCTCTGTGTCTCTCTCTGATCAAGTTAAAATAAATGAATGAATAAATGAAATTGAAATAAATAATTCTTAAAAAAAAATTTACAGACTTGAAGAAAAGCTGTTTGTACTCCAAAATGTGGGTGGACCTCGTCCAATTGGCTGAAGGTCTTGAATGAGCAATTTTACAAAAAACTGACCCTCATCAGAGCAAGAGTGAAGCTCAGTGATCTGAATTGCAACATCCTCACTTTTTGCAGCTCTGGCCTGATGGCCCATCCCGCAGATTTTGGACTTGCCGTCTCCATCATCTTGTGAGCCAATTCTTTGAAATGAATTTATTTCTCTTTATATGCAGACATGCTATTGATCCTGTTTTCTGGAGAATCCTGACTACTAGAGAACGTCTCCATATTCCCAGCCTATCCAATAACCTTTCAAGTGTGGTCACTGAGGGCCAGCTGGTGGCACAGAAGTAAAACATGACCCTCTGTGAGGCAATCCCACATGGGAAGATTCCTGAGTCAAGTCCAGGGACCTCCCTGAGGACTTTGGGCAGGTGTGTGCCTATGATCTGGGGCTGACTGGAGGCTGGGGGTGGATCTCAGCATCAGTTGGGGCCCAGAGAGGTCAGCCAGGAGGGACACTGCAGCATCCTTCAGGGTTAGAAGGAGAACACTGGTCAATCCAGTGGGCCTCATGCCTGCCATTTAAAGCACACCAGACTGTAGAAAGGGCCAGTCCTGTAGCCTAACAGTTAAGGGTGCTGATCCCACATGACCAACCGCGGCTTGAAGCCTGGCCCTGGTGTCTTGAAAAGCAAACCAAGTGCATGTGTGCGTGTGACCAAAACCCCACAGGATGGAGAAATGGAGGCAAAGGGATTACGGTGTGACCATGCTCCATGGGGAGGGGGTGTGCTTTCTCTCCCTCCTACTATCTCTTTCTCTGTCTCTGGTGAGTGTACATGTCCTCTGGCAATTAAAAAAGAAAAAAGAAATGTAGGAAAAAATTGTGAAAACTTTTGAAATTTAGTGGGTGTCCCTGGCCAGCTCAGCCATCTGCCTGTATCTTCGACTAGTTTTTATAACTCTGCAGAGGTAGATGGAAACCAACGGTAATAATTCCTGTCCAAAGGGATGCAAATTGTGTCTTTTAGAACATGACCGTTTATCATGCTGTGGATGTTGAAGAGTTTTGCCCAGTTTTGTGTCCATTTGTCAATTCATTTAAGCAGTCTAATTTGACTATAAACATAGAATTTTTAGGTTTCCTTTTTTTTTTTTCTTGAACTCTCTTTTGTAATATCTACTGGCTCCCTGTTTATTTACTGAGTTAAATAGCAATCTTCTTTTTTTTTTTTTCATAGAGATTTTTGCTATAGGGAACATGTGCTCGCCAGAGAGAGCAAGATACAAAAAGAGAGAAATCACCCTCCAGGGGAAATGGTCATGCCACAAGCCCTTCTCCTCCACTCTCCCCTTAGGATCTTGGGCATGCACGCACATGTGACCAGTGGGAGTTTAAGCCACTGGGTCTGGGACTCAAACCACAGTAGACTACGTGGGAGAAAAGTGACGTAGCCATTACACCATCTGCTGGTCCCCTAAATAGCAGTCTTTAATGTGATCATTTTATGTCTATATGCCAGCAATGATTTTGTCATATTATTTTTTTAAAAATTATTCTTTTAACATAACCCAGTCACTCTCAACACAGCCCCAAAACAAGATGGTTTCATCTTTAATTTCCTCTACAACATATTAACATGTGTTCAAACGAGGTTTAATATGTACACAAAATGGAGATAAACTCTGCAAACAAGTAGACTCATTTTCACAATTTCTTCCCGTTCTTTACCTTAAAAGTGAAATGTTGAGAAAGGCTGTACATACTCAATATTAGGAATACTGTGCAGGGAGGAGAGTTAAAGGACTGGCTGCTTTTAGGGAACGACCGTGGTAAGGACCACTTTGTAGAGACTGTCGCCTTGCATGGTGCTGAAACTACCGGACCACCACCCCAGTTTGTCCATTCACTCCCTGAGGATTCAGATCGCTGGTGCCTCTCTGGCCCTTGAGGTGATGGAGGGTCTGTGGCCCCAGGAACCAGTCTCCCTCCAGCTCATTGAGGATGGCTCACGTACTCGTTCAGCAATACTGAGTGGGTCTGAGTCCCATCAAGGCACCAGAGACCCTTCACTGCTGTTCTAGTCTTTTGTGTTTAATAACAGAAATACTTGTGCCTGGGTGATTTTTAAAGAGTAGGAGGCCCAAGGTCAAGGGGCCGTACCTGGTGAGGGTCTTCTTAGTGGTGGGTAATGACACAGACATATAGCTCTGGCTCTTTCAGAACTGCACATCTGTGTCTTATCTGTTCTGGTCCCTTTTTCCTTAAGAAGGTACCAGAAATCAACTATAGGGGGGGTCCCACCCTTGTCATCATTCTACCTTTTTTTTTTTCCTTTTTTTAAAAAAATTTTTTAGAGGTTTTTGCTATAGGGCACATGTGCTCGCCAGAAAGACAGAGAGACATAGAGACAGAAAGCGAGAAATCACCCCCCGGGCAGGGGAGAGCCACACCGCAATCCCTTCTCCTCCATTCTCCTTTTGGGATCTTGGGCACACACGTACATGTACCCAGCATGAGCTTAAGTCACCGGGTCTGGAACTTGAACTGTGATAGGCTACATGGAACATAGCCATTACGCTAACTGCTGGTCCCACCGTTCTACCTCTTAATCCCAGAGTTGGACTATACTTCCTCTAATACCTTCACAATACCACAAAATTCCTGCTCATGAACTTTTGGGGGACACAGTCTAACCACAGCAGTTACCCTTGGGGTCCCACATCAACAGATGATGCAGGGCTAGGTATCCACAGTGGGAATTGCAGAGCATAGGGAGGGGGTCTACCATGGCCCATGGGATCCTGCCCCAGACTCCCTCACTCTAGGGCTTCCCTGGCCATCTGGGAGGCGACTGGTGAATAAAGAAAAGGAAAAAACAATATGGTAGCACCATCTGAAGTCACCATCATGGTTCCCTGGGCTCTTCCCACTGTCAGTGGCTTTTACTTCCCCTTGCAATTCCCAGGGAAGGCAAATCTCAGGCGACAGAGACCTTAATTTTTAAAATTTATTTTATTTAATTAATTTATTTTTTTGAGAGGATTTTGCTACAGGGCGCATGCACTTGCCAGAAAGACAGAGACAGAGAGACAGAAAGCGAGAAATCACTCCCCAGGGGGAATGGCCACATCGCAATCCCTTCTCCTTCATTCTCCTCTCGGGATCTTGGG
>NW_006160167.1:172228-181545 GCF_000334495.1 Tupaia belangeri chinensis | reverse complement strand
ATAGTCAACCGCAGTTCAAGTCCCGGACCCAGTGGCTTGAAACTCACATCAGGTGCATGTGCGCGCATGCCCAAAATCCAAAGAGGAGAATAGAGGAGAAGGGATTGTGGCATGGTCATCTCTCCCTGCGGGGTGATTTCTCTCTTTCTCTCTCTCTGTCTCTCTGGCAAGTGCACAATCCCTATAGGAAAAAATCTCTCTAAAAAAAAGACATCACGTCTGTGTATGTGCTGAGAGGAGCCATGGTATCTGACAGAGGTGGAGAACTGTGGCCTTAGATGTCACGCCTCTCTTCTCTCCAGAGATGAGGCAGAATGACAGCATGAGAGTGGCATGATCATACACACTGGTTTTGTATATTTTTCTTTCTTTCTTTCTTTCTTTTTAAGAGAGGGTACATGCGCTTGTTGGAGAGACAGAGAGAAAATGAAATCACTCCCCATGGGGAATGGCCACATCGCAATCCCTTCTCCTTCATTCTCCTCTCGGGATCTTGGGTACGCACACACACGCGCCCGGCGTGAGTTTAAGCCACTGGGTCCGGAACTCGAACCATGGTCGACTATGTAGGAGTCCAGTGACATAGCCATTACGCCGAGTGCTAGGCCCAAGACCTGAATTTTAAACAAAAACAAAAACAAAAAATTATTATTGAGGTAAGAGTCGCATAACATAAAAGTAACCATTTAAAGCTGTACGACTCAGTGGCATTTAGTATGCTGGCAATACTGTGCAACTACCACCTCTAAATAGTTCTGAAACATTGCCATCGCACCTAAGGGAAACCCCCTCCCCATGAAACAGTCTCTGTTCCTCTCCTGGTAACTACTAATCTACTTTCTTTCTTTCTGTATTTGCCTATCCTGGATATTTTGTGTAAATACAGTCATACTGTCTGATGTAGCAATTCCACTTCTAGATATATACCTGAGAGAGGTGAAAACAGGTCAGATAATCACTTGCAAATGTTGATCATGGCTGTAACTATTCCGTTTTCCGTGATTCTCCTCTGGGCACACTCTGCCTGCTTCCTTGTGGTTCTACAGGCAAATCTTCCTTCATCTGAAGTGGACAGGCAAAACCAAAATGAGAATGGGATTGCCAGGAAGGCAGGAACAGCCCCCAGTGAGCAAGACAACCCCAGCCATCTGGTGGGTGAATGGTACTCACCGGGCCGGGGCAGGGAAGGGTGATGAAAAATTAACACAGCCCAGGAAAGAGAGGCCTGGAGAACACCTTTGGGTGACTTACTGAATTCTCAGGAAGCCACAGAAAAGGGACCAGTCTCAAGACCCTCTGGTCTTGGAGCTCTGTGTTGCCTACAGGTTTGTCATGTAAGCCAGCTGGAGTTTTCAGTCTCCAGCAGAAAAAAAGAAATGTGTTCAAAAACCCGCCTGGAGTGGGATATGGTTCTTGTGGTCAGCCTGGTCACCGCTAGTAGTAAGCCTGAGGTTGGAAGTTCTGGAAAGTTCTACTTAGGTAAAGCAGACCTACTTCTAAATCCATCCCCAGTGTACTAATTGTGAAGCATTTTTATTCTAGCCCTCTGTGGTTTCGGAGGTTTGGCTGGCACCACAGTCCCTGGTTTGCAAATGAAGAAACCCAAGGCAGGCCTTTTCCAGTGTTTTCTTCCCAGCTCCCACTTCCGGCAATTATTATAAAGTGCACTCATTATCCTTACAATGGTTGGGAGATTAAAGCTTAATTTGGCTTGTTATTTCAGCAGCTTCGCCTAATATAACATTTGTACCTGTACCAGCCCCTCCAGGCTGTGAGGCCAACAGCTCCTTAAATCACCAGAGGCTGCAGTTTTGTATCCACTACTCTGTCACTCTTGGTCTGGCCAGAGGCAGCGTTCAGGAGAGCATTTTAATGGGTCAGCAGGGTTTTCTGTGGGGACAGCTATCTCTATAACAGGCAAATGGGACTCTCTTAGGATAAAAGCTAGCCTGCAGGAAAAATGATCAGGCCTGAATTCTAAAATGCCATAGTGTAATAGTTTGCACCCTTCTTGAACGCAAATGCAGATGAAGCCTCTCCTCTGTAAAGGTCAGGTACTCCAGTGTATAGACGGAGCTAGACAGAACTGGATTCAAATCGTGACTGCCAGGGTTCCCTGTGTTATCTGGACAGTACTCTAACCACCCTGAACTTCAACATGCCCAACTTTGGTGCAGGGCAAAGGAATCAGCATCATTGTACAATTGAATGCAAATTTATGGATGTGTCTAATACTGAATACGTGGTCACGGGCGATAACGGTAGCATTCATCTAGTACTAATAGCTGCCTCTGGTCTGAGTTTGATCAATAAGGATCCGGCAAATTGGGGATTTAAAAAAAATGATTTATTTGATTTTATTTATCATCATTATTATTATTAATTTGCTACAGGACATGTGCATTCACTTGAGAGAGAGGAAAAGTGAGAAAGTAAGTCTCCAGGTCCAGGTCTCGAAACACAATTGGTCATGTGGGAGTCTAGTGCCTTAACCACCATGCCACCTGCTGGCCCCAATTTGGGGATTTTTTTAATCTTAGAAGATGTGGCTTATGCAATGTCAGATCCAACAGAACTTTGCAGACCTCAGCTTGGCAGTAACCTGGGCTCTTTCCTACAACAGTGCGCACTCTGCTTATCTAGGTATGCAGTTTAGTTAAGCATTTTGAGGACTGGATAAATTAAAGCAGTATTTTTAGGTCCACAGTTTTGGGGGGCGAGGGCAGGGAGTAGTGTCCAGAGAAGTCAGAGGTGTGTCGAGTAGGCCAGGAAAGTGAGGAAAGAACGATGTGTATTCTGTGACCGGCTGCTATTCTAGTCCCTCCTCACACACACGTTCCTACCTCCTTTCTGCCTGCCGTCTTAGGAAGGCCACTCTACAGTAACACATTATTTTCTCCCTAGCAGAAGCAGGAGCCTGTGCTATAGCTGGAGGACGGCGCAAACAAAGAGGGTGTTTGAAAGGGGGAAGAAAGACAGGTCAGGAAGGAGAGAGAATAGAGAGGGATGGCATCTAATTAGCGAAGCTGCCTGCTGCCCTGGGCACCTCTCTCTCCCTAAGCCCATGCTGCTGAAAATGATGTGTGGGAGTTCTGCCATGTAGGCGGGCAGAGGGGAGAGCTAGAGGAATAATCATGGCCAGAATTTCCCAAGGGCTTGGGAAATTGCACAGTGTGTGTGTGTGTGTGTGTGTGTGTGTGTGTGTGTGTGAGCGTGCGCGCGTGCTTGTGTGTTGCCATGTCTCTCCATCTACTGGCAGAAGAAATGCTTCCATTTATCCCGAGTGCACTTTCTACAAACATCCCCTGGTCAGGCTCAGGGGACTGCAGAGAGGTGGCACCATGACAAAGAGCACACAAAGAGCACAGACAGAGAGTCAGGGGCAGGATCTGGGACACACTGGGCAAAGGGACAGACATCTGAGGGTGAGGGGAGCTGATGCCTTCCTGCCTGGCTTGTTTATTATTATAGCTTAGGAAGGAGGAATGTGCAAACCGTTCCATTATGGCAGAAACCGTGCCTGCTCGATTTTTTTTTTTCAATCCTGCTTTCCTTTTTCTTCAGCAAATTTCTCCCTCAAATCCTCCATAGCCCATATGTGAGCGTGCGCGCGTGCGTGTGTGTTGCCATGTCTCTCCATCTACTGGCAGAAGAAATGCTTCCATTTATCCCGAGTGCACTTTCTACAAACATCCCCTGGTCAGGCTCAGGGGACTGCAGAGAGGTGGCACCATGACAAAGAGCACACAAAGAGCACAGACAGAGAGTCAGGGGCAGGATCTGGGACACACTGGGCAAAGGGACAGACATCTGAGGGTGAGGGGAGCTGATGCCTTCCTGCCTGGCTTGTTTATTATTATAGCTTAGGAAGGAGGAATGTGCAAACCGTTCCATTATGGCAGAAACCGTGCCTGCTCGATTTTTTTTTTTCAATCCTGCTTTCCTTTTTCTTCAGCAAATTTCTCCCTCAAATCCTCCATAGCCCAAGACAACTTTTACCTACCAACCATGCCGTTATATTCTCAACATACAAGAAGAGAATTGCTAATACCCTCTGCGTAATGTGCTTAATTAAAGCTCAGGACATATGTTGGCTCCTGGTAGAGGTGGAGAAATGGAAAGAAAATGAGAGGTCAAGTGAATTCATTACCCTTGGTCAGATCTGCAAGCTCTCCTGATTTCTCGTTTCCTTTGTTAGCCCAAGAAAGGAGCAAAACTGAGAATCGCCGTTCAGTCATTAGTCCTGATCTGTAGCAGGCATGCAACTTATGGATTGCATGTGGTGCACAACATTAACCCAAAGATATTACATATCTTTTTATATCTTGGATCCCTACTTGATTAAAATGGCAACTTAATTTATACTGCCTTTGTTGTTCTTGCAACTTAATCAGGCCCGCCTGCCTCCCTGCGTCAGCCACTAGCAATCAAGCTCCCAAGACTTTGGAAGGGAGTCCTGCTGCCTCACTTGGAATATTTTCACGGCATCAGTCACCCGAAAGAAAGGAATTAACGATCCGGTTAAGTACAGTTTTAATATCATGATGCATTTAATGTTGTTCATCTGCCTCCAAACATTCTAGGGGAATGTTTATGTGAAACAATAAAATATGCTGGGTGTCATCCTCCCCACACTCCCCCTGCCTGCTCCACAGCCCAAGAAAATCTGGAATCTGCCTGTTTTAAAATTTCTGTATATCTACTAGATTCATCATAATAATTTTTAAAATTTCCAAGTTTGAGGCCCAGCCTGATGGTTCAGTGGTAGAAAACTGAACTACAGTGCCGTAAGCTATAAGGTTAACTGTGGGTTCAGATACCCAGGTTGACCTGAGAGCATGCTGGGCATGCATGCAGGTGCCCATGATCTTGAAGAGCTGGAATTATGGAAAGGGGAACACAGTGTGATGAAGCCCTTTCCTGAATAAAACAAAATAAGCTTTAAAAATTTTCCAAGTATCACTTTTTTAGTGTTGCAATATTGTGGTGGTAGCATATTTATAAATCTGTATTGTAAAGCCATCATTCACTTATTCATTAAGTGTGTTAAGTATGTTGAATGCCTGTTACCTACAGGTGTTGTTGCTGGTGCATGAGACACAAACCCTTCTGTGCGACTCGCTTTCTCTCCTCTTTATCCAGTCAGACTCCTGGTAACACCCTGGACCCTGCTCTCCAATCAGAGATACCTATTGGAAAAGTGGCCCTGGGTACTCTAGGCTTTCACCTCTCAGCTTGTCAACCCCATGGAAATAGATTGTCTTTTAATGGATCCAGCAAAAGCTAGGCTGTGCCTTTTATTATCGGCTCAGTTTGGGTTACGTGATCACATCTGACCTTTTCTCTGTGGCTGAAGGTTGGCTCGGCTTGAACGTGCTTGAGTTAAATGTCTACCCGTAGAGGTGAGAGGGTGAGTTTCTCACAACCATGTGCTTTCCCAACAGAGTGGTTTCCCAAAAACAGGATAGATAGAATGGCCTGTAGAAACCAGCAGACCGCCTAGACCTTCGTCATGGGTACCAGAACCAGATCATCTAATTGCTTTCTCAGCATCCCTAATTGGATTCTCTACATATACCTCCAAGTTACCATCTTGAAAACTGAGTTCATCTTCCCTTACGAACCTCATCTTGGAAAACATACAACAATCTACCCAACAGCTCAAACCAGCACCTGGTAACTGACTTGCAGCCTCCAACATCCTCTCTCCCGTGTTCAGTCTGACTGGTCTGAAATGTTTCCTGTCTCTGTTCCTCTTCTCTAGTCTGACTGCCACCTCCTAGGTTCAGGCCATCATCCTCTCTTCCTAAATGACTGTAATGGTCTCCTAAATGGCTTTCTTTCCTTTAACCTTGTCTCTTTCCAATCCTGGGTGGTCTTTCTATAATATGCCATCACTTACCTGCTCTAAATCATTCAATGCCTTCAGGATAAAATGCAGGCTTTAAAACCTTGGCATAGTTGGGGCTAGTAGGTAGCATGGTGGTGAAGGCACTGGATTCCCACATGGCTGACTGTGGTTGGAGTCCCAGACCTGGGGGCTTCAAAATCACAGATGTGTGGGCGTGCATGCCCAAAATCCTGAGAGAAGAATAGAGAAGGGATCGTGGCATGGCCATCCTCCTGGGGCATGATTTCTCACTTTTCCTTTCTCTGTCTCTCTCCAGTGAGCACATCGGCCCTGTGACAAAAGCCTAAAACATGTTTTTAAAAAAGGAAAACAATAGCGACAACAATCTTGGCATATAAAGCTTTACTTTTTAAATAAGATGTCTATTTTTAAAATTAATTAATTTCTTCAATGAGAGAGATCAAGAAAGTACCATTAACAGGGTCTTGACATCACAATTTATCCACACCCTTATTCAGCCCTAGGTCACGGGCTAGTGTGTGGCCAGTGTGCTCAGGGAGGTTTCCACACTTGAACCGAGAAACTTCTCACACGGGATTGCCTTGCAGAGCTTTGCGTTTTACTGCTGCATCACTATTTGGCTCCCAAAGCCTCATCTTGTATATAAAAACCCTCTGACGTGGCTTGAGGACTGCTTCTGTGGCTTTCACAGACCACCTGTACTACTCTGTACTGTAATGCTTGCTTGCCCACCTGACTCTGTCCCTAAACTGGAGTCTTTTTAAGAGCAAGGATATTGTAGTTTGATTTATTCCACACTCAATCCAAACCCTTTGCTTGCTTTCTTGTTTGAGTTGGATAGCTAAAAATCACATTTAGGAGACTCCATGGCTAGTGGGATCCAGAAATGTGGTAGTAGGTTCCACCAAGCTGATGTACCCAAATGAGACTTCAAATAGAAGTGATCAATGCAGATCGAATCTTCTGGCAGTCTTGATGATAATATCTGGTTTTTCTGGGTAGGTACAATTGAGTTTCTAGGGTTTGGACACTAGCAAAGGGTGGCAATGACATTGGTGTTTCCACTAGAACATCTCGGTTCAATTAGTCATTTCTCTTAGTCTGCGTGGTTCCAAGCTGCATTGCTGCTGCTGTCTATATAGACATCAAGCCTGGTTCTGTTCCTTCCCAAGATTCTGTAAGCTACCCATTCTTTGTAATAAAACTCTTTCTGCTTAAACTGCAGTGGACACTGTTGCCTGAAACCGAGCACCCTGATTAAATATACATGGTGTCTGAGACTCTGTGTTTGCAGTACCCAGTGCTATGCCTGAACTATAATACATGCCACACACCTATTTGTTGAAAGACTGTTTGAATGGATATATTTTTTCTGAGCTTGGGTTGTTCCCTGTATGATAAGAGGTGCCCATATTGGGGCGAGCAGGTGGCGTGGTGGTTAAGGTGCTGGATGTCCACATGGCTGGATTGAGTTTGAGTTCTGGACCTGGTTGCTTGCTTTCTCACTTTCCCTCTCTGTTTCTCTCTGGTGCATGCACATGCCCTATAGCAAATGAAATAATAGTAATAAAAATAAATGAAATCAAATAAAGAATCCTTTTTAAAAGAGCTGCACATATGAATAAATACTTCAAGGCAACAATTATAACAGAATGACATACAAAAGCTATGAAAATGAAAAGATGGGGGCAAGAGGGACATCCTAGGGAAGGTAACATGTGAGACAGATCTTTCAAAGTGAGTGTCAACTCACTAGTTGGACAAGGAGATAAAGGTCATTCCAGGCAAGAGAATGGTACCTGCAAAGATTAAAAAAACATTTGAGATGGCAGGACATGTTTGGGGAATGGGTATGGTTGCGAAGGATGTACCAGAGGTAAAGAGATGAAGATGAACGAGGTGGGGCGGGGTGGGGGGGAAGTTAGTCAGTCAGTGGCATGGTGTTTATGGTGGCTGAATCCCTCATGGCTGACTCTGGTTTGAGTCTCATACCTGGCAGCTTAAAAAATGCAGGGTACGTGTGTGTGTGTGTGTATGTGTGTGTGTGTGCCCAAAATCTGAAGAGGAGAGTGGAAGAGAAGGAGTTGTGGTGTAGCTGTCCACCCTGGGGACCTCTCCACCCTCCACCTCTGTCTCTGTCTCTCTCCACCAGTTCTTACTCTCCCCTCCACCTCTGTCTCTGTCTCTCTCCACCAAGTGCACACATCCTATGGGGAAAAAAAAGAGAGAGAGAAAGAGAGAGAGAAATAAAATGCAATCATTTAATCCTCACTATTGTCAGTACTCTCATTTTATAGATAAGGTGACTCGCCCAAGGTCATAAAGCTGCAAGTGAGAGAACTCATATTTCAAATTGAACTCTCTCTGACTAAATGGTAGAGTTTAGCCTTTATCCTCAAAGATGTTTGGACAAGAATATGATTACATTATTGTGGTCAAAGGATTGGAGAAGGGAAACTTGACCTAAAGGAAACTGTTAAGAGTTTAGAGAAGAGGTGGGACCAGCAGATGGCACGATGATTATGTCCTTGGACTCTCACATGGCTGACTGAGGTTCAAGTCCCAGACCAGACGCTCGAAACTCACATTGGGCGTGTGTGTGTGTGCATACCCAAAATCCTGAGTGGAGAATGGAAAAGAAGGGATTGTGGTGTGGCTACACCTCCTGGGGGGGAATTTTTCACTTTCTGTCTCTTTGTCTCTCTCTTTTTCTCTGGAAAGTGCACACGCCCAATAGCAAAAATCTCTCTCTGTTAAAAAAATGTCTAGAGAATAGGGCCAGCCCTGTAGTGTACTGGATAAGTTCTGTGCATCAAAAGCCAGATCCCACATGGCTGACTGCAGTTTGAATCCTGGTCCCAAAGGCATGAAAAACACTCCAGGTACATGTGAATGCATGCCCCAAATCCTAACAGGGTGGAGGAATGGAAGAAAAGGATTTGCAGCATAACCATGCCCCATGGGGTGTGCTTTCTCTCTCTGTGACAAATGCATGTTCTTGGTAAATGAAAAAAAAGGGAGCAGGGTCTAGAGAAGAGATAATGACAGCCCCAACAAGTGAGGAATAGTGAAAATAGGGAGAGCTGATGATAATTGAAAGGGTATTTTAGGGGCACAATAGACAAAACGTGGGGACTGTTCACATGGTGCAGGTTAAGCGTGAGACCATGGGAGGGCCTTGCGCGGCTGGGCACGTGGTGGCACCTTTAGTGAAAACAGAGACAACAGGCAAAGGAGTGAGTTGAGAGTTAATTAATGATTTTGTTCTAGATGCCTTAAGATTTGATTCCTTCAGAACAATAGCTTAGCGATCCTTGAGACATCCATTTGCCCAAATCTGTGGTCCCCATGACCTGGAACAAGGCTGGGTGCCCTGGGTGCCTTGGCCATTGTTCAAGCATGATTGGAATCCGGCTTAGCACTGGGCCGAGTGAGCACAGAGCCT
>NW_006160167.1:135241-171957 GCF_000334495.1 Tupaia belangeri chinensis | reverse complement strand
AAAATGACTTGTCAGGCGAAGGAGCTCCAGAGAAGAAAGGCTCTGTCGGGGAAGACAAACATCCGCGCTGTTCAATAATTCAGCACCCAGCCTGTCTTGGCTGCAGAGTCACCCTCACAAGGAGCGTTTTTAAAGTCAAACCCAATTTCCGTGCTAAGTCATGCCTGGGCAAGCTGGATGGTGGCCAAAAGACAAGAGAAGACTCCGGGCTGGTTTACAAACAGGCCTTGAGAGATAACTGGGCACTGCTGTCAGATAAAGCTGTCAGTCTGGTGTCAGCACCCCCCATGTGACTCATTTGCATATGTCACTTCCTTCAGCATAATCCAGTCTATGGGCTCCTAACTGTAAATTCTGTGGGCAAATGAGGCTGTCCAGCACAACGCACTACTATCAGATTCAGGTTGTATTTGCAGAGGCTCGGTGCTGGCCTCATATTCCTCATCCTTAATGCTACTCTGGACCAACTCACAACCCCTCCAACCAGGAGCTCTTCTGAAGGAGGGGTTTCTCAGAGGGGGGTCCCAGGGATAGCCCTTTTGCGAGGGAGGGAAGGGCAGCCAGGTTGGGTGGGGCTGCCCACGTGGGGGCACGGAGCAATTGGGGCTCTGCTCACTCTTCCTCAGTTGTCAACTTCCAAAGCCCTCGCTCTGCTCTGGCCAACCGGCTTTCCCAGCATGCTCCTCCCCAGCCAGCCACAGAAGACAAGCCCTGTGTGGGGGCTGCCCGTCTCCTTGCTCTCTTCTGGCCTGACTCGATGGCTCCTTGATTAGCCTAGGCGCTCATCCTACCCAGACTTGGGGCCAGCTCACAAGCAGAGGACCTACGAGGAGACCTCGATCGGGGGCTCACACCTTTGCCCAACCCTGCCCAAGAGAGGGTACCAATGTGGGTTGAGTGGTGAGCTACCTAGTTAGGGCTAGTTTCAGTCTTCATCCTCTTTCTTTCTTTTTTTGAGTTGGACACAGAGCAAGGCTGCTCCCAGCAGGAGGCATCTGGCCTGAGTTTTCCAGCTGCCCTAGCCTGCCTGGCCTCCTCAAGGGCAGAAGGGTTCCATAACGCAGCGCATCTACGACCCATTAGCAGAGCCTGCAGCTAGTGGAAACTAGGAATAACAAAAATGCGCCCTTGTTTGCAGGCTGGTGCAGCGCTGTGTCAGATGCCAGTCTTGGCTGTCAGACACAGACTACATTTCAGCTCCCACCTGCCCCTCTGCCAGCTTCTTTGTACAGGGTACCGACCACACAGCTGAGGGTGACGGCCCTGCCTATAAACAGTTCGCCAGTGTGCTCTGATATGCCAGTTGCCAAGTTTAGCTGTAGAGACCTTTCTGCAATAACCTCCCTTCCCATTATGTAATCAAAATATAAACAACACAGACTTTTTCCTTCTTTCTTGTCAGAGGGTGTATGCACCTGCGAGAGAGAGAAAGAGAGAGAGAGAGAGAGAGAGAGAGAGAGAGAGAGAATCCCTGAATGGGGCATGGTCATACCACAATCCCTTTCTTTCATTTCTCCATCTTGTCAGATGTGGTACACACACACACACCTGGAGTGTTTTTTAAGCCACCGGGGTGGGGATTCAAAGTGCAGTCAGCCACGTGGGATCTGGCTCCCAATGCACAGTGCTTAATCACTGTGCTACAGGGCCAGCCTTACAGGGACTCTTAAAACACACAACTTACATGAATGATGAAACAAGTGATTTTATTTCATAGGAGACACTTGCAACACTAATTACCATGACAATCAATGTATGGAACAGAACTATCACCCCGAAAAGTCACCACTAGGACCTTGATTTTTGACATATACTAGACTCTTAGCAAATGGAAAGCCTATCCTCGGTTTTCAATGTAAGAGCGCTTTGCCTTTATGCAATCTTATTCCCCTCCTGAAGCGATGAATACCTGAGAACTGCGGAGGAGATGGTTAGGGTGGAAATTCACAAGCAGGTATCTCAGTTAAATATTACCCCCACATTGAAGTCCTAGTGCCTAGCCAAACATAGAGCCACAGGAAATACCAGTTAGCTAGTGAATAAACAAATGAATGAATAAAGCAATTTATGAGCAGAGAGATAAGTAAGGGATTACTCTTCTTCGTTCTCTCTGAATACCAGGGGTCACCAGAGACTTCCAGGCTGACCAGCGGGTCCTTTGTGCTATCCCTCCAGGCTGCAGCCCTGTTCCTTTGGTCTCCAGCTACTGGGGGAGGTATGGGTTGGCTTCAGCCCAGGGGCAAGGTATTCCTGCATTCCTGTCTCTGAGTTGCTTGGTGCAGTCTTGTAGGCCCTTTCTGGATTGTGAGAGTGCCTTTTTCTATCTATCTGTCTATCCATTATCTGTCTATCTCTCTATCTATCTTAGTTTTACCAGAGGGCACACGCTCTGGCCAGAAAGATGGGGAGGGGGTGGGGAAGCACCTTCAAAGGGGTGTAGTCACATTGCAATCCCTTCTCATTTCTCTGCCTTGCTGGAATTTGGGCATGCATGCACATGTGCCCAGTATGTTTTTCAAGCTACCAGAGTTGAGATTTGGAATGCTAGGATCCAACACCTTTAAATACCAGGCCATGGGACTTACTGAGTCTTTTTCTGGGCCCATCCCTGCTACCATTCACCCATCAAACTAGCAGCTCAATGCTTTTTCTCCCTTTGAGAAGAAATGAATTCACTTGGGTTCCTAAGTATAAAAGTGTCAGTGAAAGGCTCCTTTAAACTCTGTTAACTGTTAGATTTAACCTACTCAGTAGAGGAAATCAATGTTCCTCTCTTCGCTTCCTCTGCAGTCAGCAACTGTGGCTCCCAGGATGGTACACATTTTCAGAAGGTAAAAGGATTATGATTGATTGGTGATGTCAGCATGAGAGAGGGGTAGAGAGAGTGAGGGAGTAAATATAGCTCGGCTGTATTTACCAACTCCAGCCGATGTCTCCAATGCTGCCATATTACTTCTCCAAGATGTTAGGGAAACAGCCCTTCTGTGGCAAAAAGCTTCTCTGCCCTTCTAGGAGGCCCAGTTTCTGATGGTGTCCCACAGCTAGGTGACCTAGAAAGACTCTGTGCAGATGCAGGCCTGGCAGTAACATCCTTCTAATAGCTCGGCTGAGAAGATAAGAGCAGTGGAACTGGTTTCCTGCTCCTGCAGACTCCCTGCTGGCGGCAGGTCAGTGCAGGTGTCTGAGCTGGTCGTGATTGCTACTGTAGATCTTGGCAGAGTCTGAGGGTATTTTCATGATTTCACATCCTGATGGAGGTATGTCCTTGTGTGGGAATGAGCCATGCGGGTCCCACCATTTCATTGCTTCCTCTGACAAAAGAAAATGGGCAGCCTGGCCTGGGGAATTCTGAGTTGCAATAGGAGAAAGAGCAGTTTCATATCTACTTCTCGCTGTTGCACTGTCGGGGTGAGTTACGCTTTGAAGGTTCGTTCTTGCTTCTGCTCAGTGGTCATAAAAAATAAATAAATAAAAAATAAATAAAAAAATAAAACAAGGGAGAATCTCTGGGTTTAAAAAAAAATAAAAAGATCAGGGAAACCAACAGATGGCACAATGATTACATCGCTGGACTCCCATGTAGTTGACTGTGGTTCAAGTCCCCGAACCAGTGGCTTAAACCTCACGCCAGGTGCGTGTGGGTGCATGCCCAAGATCCTGATAGGGAGAAGGGAGGAGAAGGGATTGTGGCATGGCCATCCTCCCTGGGGGGTGATTTCTCACTTGCTGTCTCTCTCTGTCTCTCCAGAGAGCACACACACCCCTATAGCAAAAATCTCCCTGGAAAAAAAAAAAAAAAAAGATTAGGTAAAGTGGCCAGCAGAGCTCTTTTGCTGCCCCAGCAGGACAGGTCTCTGAACAAAGAGGTGCCTTTACCTCCCAGAGACCCCCAGAGGAGGGACGAGTTTGAAGAACAGCAGCCAAGAGCAGGCTGCTGAGGGCCAGGCTCCAGTGATTTCAGCATTGCTCTCTGCAGAACAAAGAGGCCCTGCTGTGTCCAGATCATATAAATATTGAATAAGGCTGCTTGGGAGCTAGAAATCCTGGAAGGAGTTGCGGGGAGGAGGAAGAGTATAGTGCAGAAGATGGTATCAGAAAATGCTGACCGTAAGCTCAGCGCTAACATGAAAGTCAGCAAGAAAAGAATGAGGATAGGTCCTGTCAGGCATGGCTTCTATTCCTGGCTTGGGATCTGCACATGAGTGACTTTTAAGGTAGGAGCTGTGCGATCATTTGACTGGGTCAGAATGAGCTGGAGGAAGAAGGCACTTATTTCTTGGTTTCCTACAGTGTCCTCCTTTACTGAAGGCCAGTATATTCACTTGAAGCTCCTGGTCTTGCTTTAGCCTTCCAGAATCCTCTACCCCATTCCTGGGTCAAATGCTCTCAGGGCATCCCTTTTATGGGTAGACCATTCTCAAAAGGTGTTTTTCTAGGAAGCTTCCCCTGACACCCTGATTTGGGGCCAGGTACCTCTCCCTGCACCCACCGCCCGCCACCGTAACCCCAGTGCTCATTTCCATCAGAGCAGACACATGTCTGTCTCTCCCACTGGACTAGGGGCTGGGTAGGAGCCTTACTCCCATCCCTGGTTTCTAGTGCAGTACCCAGGTGGTATTAGGTTCTCAAAAACATGTATTAAATGAATACATGAAAGAGAGGGTGACCTTCGAGTGGGCTGTGCTGCACAGCTTTTCCTGGGGCAGCCCTCTCTGTAAGTTCTTGTGACTTCTCCAGGCTAACTGCTGGCGCTGCCCAGGAGACTAGATAGGGATGCTCCTGTGGCAAAGCTAGACCCTCCGCTTTCTTGTCTATCCTTTTTCTTTGTGGCACCCCTAGATCTCCTGTCTTGTCTGTTCCCCTCAGCAAATAACATCCAGGGGTCCCAAAAGACATGAAACTCTCTTCCTATAGGGTCTATAGGGTGGTGAATCTGGGAGCAAATCTTTTAGGAGTGAATGTCGGGTGTGATTTCTACTCTGTGGGTTAGGGTTAAAGCATTTTATGAATCACTTTCCAATCTCTTTAAAATTTTGCAAGAGGGCATGTGTGTGTGTGTGTGTGTGTGTGTGTTTGTGTGTGTGTGTGTGTGTGTGTAACAGAGAGAGAGAGAGAGAGAGAGAGGGAGAGAGAGAAAGCACTCCCCATGGGGTGTGATCCCTCCTCCTCCATCTTACCCTCTTTTTGAGATTTTGCCCCGCTCCCCCCGCACACCCACCATCACACACACACACACACACACACACACACACACACACCCCTGACTTGTTTCTCAAGCTGTTGGGTCTGAGACTTGTGCAGTCGGTCCTGTGGGATCCAGTGGCCTTAACCACCACACCATAGGCTGACCAAATTTTTCTCGCCATCAGCATCTGTGACAGCTCCAAGTCCCAAATCCTGGGGATTTCTGTATTGCTTCATACTTTACTTATTTTCCTTGCCAAAGGAAAGGAAACCAAAGGTAAAGTAACCTTTGTGGGTTCTTAGAAAAGCAGGTAACTTTGGGGTCTCTTCGTATAACGCCTTAAAGTATGCGCTAAGCCCTAGCTTGGGTCATACTCCGTGTCTGTACTCTGTGTTCCCAGACCTTCGTCTCAGTTCTGGGTTCTCTGACCCTAGTCCCTTCTGGAAGCTCCACCCACTGACTGCATGCACAGAGGCCACACGTGCCTCTTCTTGACCACCCCCAGCTCCACCCTCCACAATGCCCCCCAACCCTGCCCTGAAGATTCCTCTCTCAGCTCTCCCCTCACCTTGACCTCACATCAACTCTGCCTCTCTCAGGTCTCTCCTTCAACATGTCCCCACCCACAACTCACACTGCTTTGCAGTCATCTGCCTAGCCTGCTTACCTCAAGTCCCTGAGTTGGGGAAAGGGTCTCACGGCTTCTTTTTCTTTTTAAATTTTATTTATTTATTCATTTATTTTTTCACTGCCAGAGAGCACATACACTCCCCGGAATGGGAGAGGTGGAAAGCACGCCCTGTGGGTGCAATCCCTTCTCTCCTCCCTTTCTCTAACTTGTCAGGATGTGGGGTACATACATGCATGCATCTGGCATTTTTTCCAGGGTTTGGGAATTTTAACTGGGGTCAGTCCTTTGGGATCACATTTGCACTCACATTTTCAAATTGTCACTCTCCTCTGCCCCATTTACTCTTTCTAATGAGAAGGTGCCACAGTTGGAAGCTCCACCCACTGACTGCATGCGCAGAGGCCACACGTGCCTCTTCTTGACCACCCCCAGCTCCACCCTCCACAATGCCCCCCAACCCTGCCCTGAAGATTCCTCTCTCAGCTCTCCCCTCACCTTGACCTCACATCAACTCTGCCTCTCTCAGGTCTCTCCTTCAACATGTCCCCACCCACAACTCACACTGCTTTGCAGTCATCTGCCTAGCCTGCTTACCTCAAGTCCCTGAGTTGGGGAAAGGGTCTCACGGCTTCTTTTTCTTTTTAAATTTTATTTATTTATTCATTTATTTTTTCACTGCCAGAGAGCACATACACTCCCCGGAATGGGAGAGGTGGAAAGCACGCCCTGTGGGTGCAATCCCTTCTCTCCTCCCTTTCTCTAACTTGTCAGGATGTGGGGTACATACATGCATGCATCTGGCATTTTTTCCAGGGTTTGGGAATTTTAACTGGGGTCAGTCCTTTGGGATCACATTTGCACTCACATTTTCAAATTGTCACTCTCTTCTGCCCCATTTACTCTTTCTAATGAGAAGGTGCCACAGTGCTTGAGAAAGAGCAGAAATTTACCAGGAAGACAAAGAAGAAACCTATTCCAGGAAGAGGAAACAACTAACACAAAGACTTCAAGGAAGAAAATGAACTGAAAAGGGACAGCTAGAAACCGTGTGTGATCCAGAGGGGTGGAGGATAGGGTGGAATATCTTGTTTGGTCTGAAAATAATCTAATGGGGAATCATTAAAGCATCTTTGGACAAGAGAGTTAATTATTAGCACTGTGTTTATATTAACCACTCCTCAGATTACAAAGGGCTAATCTTGAAATTGATTAGGAAGTTGACTAGAAAAAATTAATTTGAAGTTGACTATTAAAAATTGCCAATGATCCCATAAAAGAATGAGCTTGTGGTCAGAAGTTTATAGAAAAGGGAGCACTGGGCCAGTCGATGCTGTGGTGAAAATGGCTGGATCTCACATGGCAGACTGAGAGGTTTGAGTCCCAGACCTGGCACCTTAAAAATCATGCTGGGCACATGTGCCTGCATGCCCCAAATCACTAGAGGAGAATGGAAGAGAAGGGATGGTAGCGTGGCCGTCCCCCTGGGTAGCAATTTCTCATTCTCTCTCTCTCTCTTTCTCTCTCTCTCTCTTCCCCCAGCCAGTGCATGTAGCAAAACAAATCTAAAGAATAAAAAGAAAGAAGAACACAACTGACTCTTAAGTATATAATATATACTGAACTTCACTCATAAAAAGAGAAATGAAAACTAATTCTCTGTCAAGCTACCATTTTCACCTAGTATCCTGGCAAAAGCCCAAGAATCTGATAACACATTCTGTTGGTGCTCTCGAACATCGAACATCGCTGGCAGACGCGTAAATGGGCACGAATGCAGTGCAGAGCAATTTGGCAATGTCTATCCAGATGGGAAATGCTTTCACGCTTCCATCCAGCAATCCTACTCATCTGCTTTTGAGATGTTCCTGTAGAGATATACTTCACACAGGTGAAGCGATGTGTACTAGGGGTTGCTAGTTGCACCAGAGTTCTATTGGTAAAATGTCAGAAGCAGCTGTTCAACCACACTTCAGATGGATTCTGGTCTATGTAATGGAATACCGTGCAACTGAGGAGGTCCCTTCTCTACCAACAGAGAAGAGTTCCAAGACACGTTATTAACTAATTAAGCAACATGTGGAATGGAGTGTATAACATGCTACGTTTTGTGTAAAACAAGGTTAAGCATATGGATTTGCATTTTCTTATAAAAACATAAAGGAATCTGGGCTGGACACAAAAGAACCTAACATTGGTTGCCCCAGTGGATGTGGGAGAAGTGTGGGAACCAGGAGATGGGGGTTGAGCAGGAGACTTTTCTCTGGGAACGTTTTTATATTTCCTTGGATTTGAATCATGCAAATATGTACCCTATTCAAACACTACATTAAAAAAAAAAAAAGTCCTCGTTCCCATAGTCTTTCTTGCTGAATAGTTCTTTTGTAACCTAACTGCCCAGAGCCCAGCACCTGGTTTTATGACTCACAAGTGATCTCCAGTGATCCTCAAAAAATCCCCCCCAAACAAATCCATGAACATCTTAAGGGGGCAGCTGTGGCAAATCACCCAACTGGAAGTCGTTACAATCCTCGCGAGGCTGAAACATGCCTCCCTGCCTTGCTGGGGGGTGCTGACTTGGCTTTCTGTGTTTTTCGCATGCTTCTTTCCCACGTGAGACATCCCGTCAGGTGGCACCCTTAGTGAACGAAGCCAGCGTCTGCCTTTAATTTCGGTGTCTTTCTTGGACATTTCTTCCCTACCATGCCTGGCTGTCCAGCTCTGTGAGAACCGCCTCTTTCTCCATGCCTTGTGATCTCTTTTCCAGGCTCTGTGCTTTACGAATCCAGTGTGGTTGCCCAATTTGGACACCTTGTAAAAACATTTGAAATCACTCGGCGAAAATCCTTCAAACAAGGAGCAGCTGTCCTGGAGAAAGAGCCAGCCAGTTGCTTACCACTTTCTCGGAAGCACAGTGGAAGCACAGTGTTCAGGAGTTCCAGGAGGTGAATGGCAAAATTAATTTGCACACTTCGGATGGAATATAATGGCCTGAGAAAACAGCCCTCTCCTTCACTAGCTGTGTTCATAAAATTGCCTCTTTAGGAGGCACTGTCAGAGATCCTCCTAGGAGATCTCTGGGTCTGGGCTTCTCCTTCTTTTAGCCTCCTTGCTCTGTGTCTGTGACACCTGCCACTCAGGTCTAAACTAACTTACCACCCACACTTCTTCAAGCAGATGCTGAATGAAACATTCATAAGCTTAAGTTCAACCAGGTCAACATACTCCTCTGTTCTTCCCTAAAGCTGACCTTGCGTAAGAGTTCTGTTCATTTGTGCGTAACTTGTTTCATTCTTGGGCTAAAAGAGGTCTGTATCTTTGATTATGCATGTGTACTCTCAGTCAGTTATAAACTCCTAGAGTATAGGGACCACCTGTCTGCCATCTTTCTTCATCCTCCAGTGGCTAACGCACAGCTGGCGCTCCATAAATGCCTGCTGAATAAATGAATGAATGGTTAAGTGAATGGTTGAGTGGATTTTGAACACTTATTATTTAGTCAGATCACCTCTGTCCGACAGAAATGTCTGCGATAATGGAGATGTTCTGTCGTTGTGTTGCTCAGTACTGCAGCCACTAGCCACGTGAGGCTACTGAGCACACAACATGTGACAGTGCGACTGAAGAACTGCTTTTAAATTTTAACTAATTTCATGTATGGCTAATGGCTACCATGTTGAATATTATAGCTTTAGACTACCGGCTTTATAATTTGATCATCTACATCGATAACCTGTGTAACCTTCTCCAGATAATTCTTTTTGTTTCACAAGGCCCAGAAACTTTCAATAACCACTTCAGAAGAGTGAAGAAGCATAGCCGTGTGTCTCATGGTCACCCCGGGTGAATGGAGGCCAGAATGAGGAAGAGGGACTAGAGTTAGTTTCACTGAGAACACCCTGGACCCCCTGGAGCGAAAATGGTCAGCCTCTTGGTTTATGACTCACCCAAAGACCACCCCCTGTGACTGCTCCAAGTCCCCTCCCCACCCCCCAGCAGGCTGGGTAGAGTCAGGACTGAGTCTGAAGGAAAAGTGTCACTTGGTGAGTCATTCATATTGTTTCTCAAAACAGGTGTTCTTTGGCGAGTCTCCTGGGAGGGTGCCCTACCCAACGTGCCTTTACCTGCAAGGCTCACTGCTGCCCAGTGACAAGCATGAGGTTCATTTCTGTTAAGGAATGTCTGAGGTACAGCATGACCGGGGACTTATACACAGAAGTTCTGCCAGGATGTGAATCTGGGGCTCTGCTTTGTGCTCCCGCTGCCTTGGAGGAGGCTGACTCTCCTGGATGTACAGCAGCAACACCTTTAAAGCCACAAAAGGGCTCTTTCTTCACCCAAGAGTGTGTGTGTCCCTCTGGTCACACCCACTATTGCCACTGGCAGGACGTAGGATGCCTTCTCATGCAGTGTGCTGGGCCTCGACAGTCCCAAGCAGTCCTCTACCAGATGCAACAGGACAGAATCTCCACACCCAGCGTGAGCAATGTTGGCGTCTACTGCTGGATGAAGGTAGCTGCCTTTGCTCTCTGGGTGAGGAAATGTACACTGAGCAAGTCATGAGGCTCCCACAAAGATGGATCACTCAGCTAGAGCTCCTGGAGCTGCCAGCGTCCTCTGCTCTCATCCCTCAGGGACATAAGCAAAAGGTGCATGTTACCTGGTGTGTCCCAACCCCATGCCACGCTGTCCCCTCTGAGGTAGTCCAGCCTGCTTGCTATCTCTCATCTGGAAGACAAAAAGGCTGTGGTATGAGTCTCTGACACAGCAGAACTTTCAAGTGCCTGAGGCCCAGGGTAGTGTTTGGGTGCAGTCTTCTGTTGGTGGTAAGCCATCTTCTGGAGACCAGAGTTGTTTCAACATATCAAACACACCCTAGAGGCCTGCGGGGCAGGGAGGGGAAAGCCCATACTGTACGCCATACATGGGAGAAACTTGGGTTGCATAAAGAAGGCCTCTGTCAGGGACTCAAGGAAGTGTAGAGGTAACTTACCACTCTACACCTCACCTTTCTCCTACTCTGATCCTTCTCATCCCAACCACATCTTCAAAATCTTTGGGGCATGTGCAAGTCTAGGTTTAGGGACTGTCTATGTCCAGGTACACAGTCACTGCAGTGTAGCATCGGCATGTCATCCAGGTCCTTACATCTTGAAATTCCATCCAGTGATACCTAAAAATCCTTTGGTTTTCATTGCTCCACTTTTTCAGAGCAATACATCTTTACAGATGGTGTGGTTAGTTCTGGGTCAAGTGTGACTGAAAAGGTTGGTGTGAGCAGATCCCTCTGGTCATTCCAGGAGACTTTTGGGAAAAGGATTCTGTCTTAGTCTGAGATTTGTAGCTCTGTGCATATTTTGGGATGTTAAGGATTAATGTCTCCAGAAATTATTCCCTAAATAAAGAACTCTTATTTGAGGACAAGGCTATCTCTGTACAGTATAGTCACAGGATTTTTTTAATTTTTATTTTCATTTTTATTTTGATAGCTGGAAGAAAACCTAGAAATCATAGCTTCATTTTAAGGGGAGACATAAACAATAATAAAGAGGTTAAGCAGTTTAGCCAAAGTCACTCAGCTTATAGGTAGAGTTACTAGAATCTTGACCAGACAATTGATTAAGACAGAACATAAACCAACAAGTTGGAAGTACCTTTAAGTGTAAATACAGCATTTATTCTAGACTCCTCACTTGGAAGAAGGGATATGGATCCAAAATTCTTTTGGTTAATATTTTCTTTTTCTAAAAAAGTTGTTTCTTTCATGAGTGAGAGACAGAAAGATAAACACCAACCTTCCCAGCTAGACTGAAGTGAAACTCTTGATCACCAAAGGACAAGTCTAGCCAGCCTAGATCCACTTTTGCATTTTCAGGGCTCATGTGCAAGCAAACACTGAGATCTCTTGGGAGGACATCCTCCATGGTTAACTGGGGACACAACTTTCTCTTCCCTATCTTCCTAATCATGTGCTTATCCACTGTCAGATGGATGATCTAGTATTAATAGTAAACATGAGGTTGATGCCTTCTTAGGCTTATGTAAGCTTCAGTCAGATGACCCCTGAGGTCTGGGTGGGAGAAAGACGTGCTGAGCCTTCTTGCCATGGAACAGGAGACACCACGAAATGAATGAGGCATCTGCATTTTCTATGAGCCAGATGGGTTTCTCGTCTCCATTTTATCCCGAAAACGCGGGGTCAGGAAAACCTTTCAAAGTAAGGTCTGGTAAAAGGATCAGTCAGTGTTTTCCACAAGGTTCTTTATAGAAAGTTTCTAATTGTCCTGCTGGAGGTCACTCCAGTTCTGTTTATAAAGTTGTTGCTAGTGAAGAATGTGGCTGTCCCCAACTCGATGTCAGGCCAGTTCTGCAGTGGAAATCCTGCTGCCTGGAAGATGCCAGGGTCATATGCTGGTTCTTGGACTGATGGTCTACTAATCCCACTGATCCAGCACTGCACTCAAGACTATTCAGTAAAACAATCTCAAGATTTTACCCTCCTTGGGAACCAGCAGTTAGCGTAATGGCTATGTCGCTGGACTCCCACGTAGTCGACCACGGTTCGTGCCCCGGACCCGGTGGCTTAAAACTCATGCCGGGCGCTTGTGCGTGCGTGCCCAAGATCCAGAGAGGAGAATGGAGGAGAAGGGATTGCGGCGTGACCATCCCCCCAGGGGGGTGATTTCTCGCTTTCTGTCTCTATGTCTCTCTCTGTCTGTCTGGCAAGCGCACGCGCCCTACAGTGAAAATCTCTCCAAAAAAAAAAAAAAAAGATTTTACCCTCCTTGAGCCCAAATATTTATATTTGGTTTATATTTTCTTTGATTTCCTTTCTAGCACATGTCTAAACGTATGATAAATAGTAATAAACAACTTGATTTATGCTTTTTTTATTCTTCTAAAATTTAAAAATTTTTAATTTACATTTATTGTACATTTTTATGGCATGTAGTATGGTTTTACAAAGCATGTATGTGGTATGTGACAATCAAATCAAGGCTATTACTATATACATCATTTTCAACAAAGAACCTTACATTATATGTCTGTCAGATGCTTTTTCCCTGAACCTCTTCTGCCCATCCTCCAATATTCACCTCCCTGCTTCTTACAGTTTCTAGTACTTACAATTGTCCTCTCTATTATTGTCTTTGAATATTTCAATTTCTGCCATGGAATGCAGACATTCAGTATATATTGAACAGGGATATATACAGTGTTTGTCTTTCACAATCTAGTTTATATTGCTTGGCATTACATCTGTATTTATCTACTTTGAATCAAATGGCAGAGACTTGCTGATTTTGATGGCCGAGTAATATTCCATAGTGTATATGCACCACATTTTTAATCCAGTCATCAGTTGTTGGGCACTTAGGTTGATTCTATGTCTTAGCTATCATGAATAATGCCATGATAAATATGGATGTGCAACTGTCTTTCCAACAGAGTGTTTTCCTGTCCTTTGGGTAAATATCAGGGAGTGGGTTGCTGGGTCATATGGTAGAGCTTTCTGTCTCTGGTAAGTGCATGCAACCTATGGCAAAAACCTAAAAATTAAGATAAAGTAAAATAAAATAAAAAACATAAAAACCACTCAAACACTTATAATAAAATACATACAGGTGGTATATAGACCGAAGACTTATAGTAAAACTATTGTGTTACGTATTTGAGCTGGCAATGAAAACGGGATAATTTTTTTTTACCAAAAGTTATCTTGGTACAGATTTTGACTCAAGAGTCCACAAGTTTTCAATAATGTCCATCAAAACATGTGATAGTAAATTTGCAGAGGACGATAAACTAACTTAGAGGGTGCAAACTTTGCATTCACACATGTGAGGAAGACAAATAACACCTCTGAGAACATAAAAGCCCAAGACAAAAAAGTGTTGAGAAGTGCCACAGATTTTGGACACATCTCCAAGTAGATGGTTTATCACCCTCGCATGTGTTGGTGGGATAAACTGAGCACAAGTATTAGATATTTGGACAGGAACAAAGAAAATGTGCTTTAAGAATGTCCCCCAAGCTGAGTCTGAGATGTGACCAAGAGCCACTACCAACATCCTTTCAAGAGACGTTTTCACGTTCCTGGGACCTGACACTCATTCGCAGCCTGAGTACACCTGGAAACGAAAGCAAACACCTGGTCCTAGTCGAACCCAGTCAAAGGCAGAGTGCTACCTGATCATTTTATTTTAATTTTTAAGGTTATGAGGGGGTTAATTGGTGCCTGCTACATTGATGTGATCTGCAGATGATAAGGCAGGGAGTAGGAGTCAGGGACTCAGTCTCTTTTTAATTTTTTTTTTATTTTAATTTTTATTTATTTTTAAAATTTTTTTGGAGAGGTTTTTGCTATAGGGGGCGTGCACTCGCCAGACAGACAGACAGAGAGACAGAAAGCGAGAAATCACCCCCCAGGGGGGATAGCCATGCCGCAATCCCTTCTCCTCCGTCCTCTTGGGACCTTGGGCAAGCATGCACACCCGCCCGGCATGAGTTTTAAGCCACCAGGTCCGGGACGCGAACCACAGTCGACTATGTGGGAGTCCAGTGACATAGCCATTACGCTAACTGCTGGTCCCAGGGACTCAGTCTCTTAATAAAGCAGCAGTTTATTGGGAGACAATGAGTGAGAGTAGATATTATTTTTAAGTCCAAGTCTCTCAGCTCTGGGAAGCTGAAAGGAATTCTTTTGCTTTCTTGGGCACAAGTAGCAGTTTGAATATCAACAATGACATGTGCACTTAAATCATTCCACTGGGCTGGAGACATTTTAGTTCAAGGTCACTTAGTCTCAATTCTAAGTAAAATTATCTAAGCTGTTGCCTTAAATTTCTCAGATGCATTTTTGAGTTGGGCTTTGGTCATGCTGTCAGGCAGGTGCTTGGGGAAGTGTGAGGTTTACAAAATGCTTCTTCCATGGGGACCCTCATGGCCTAGAGATTAATCCATTTCCTGAGGTCCCTCTTTCAGCCTGGAGACCCTGGCACCCCTCTGACCTGCTTTTGTCTTGGTTTCTGGTTGGTTATCACAAAAGTCTTTTATCTAACAAGATTATGATGATAATAAATAAATAAATAGTCTCCTATCTTTGCTTAACTGAAGGAGAAAACAAATCAAACCAAACTCAAACAAAACCACACACATGGGGTTAGTGTTTTTTTCTTTTTTAAAAATAATCATTTATTTTATTTATCTTTTTTTTTTAATTTGCTATAGGGCATGTGCACTCACCAGAGACAGACACACACACACACACAGAGAGAGAGAGAGAGAGAAAGGGAAAGCGAGATAGCAAGCCGCCAGGTCCAGGGCTTGAAACGGTCAGCCATGTGAGAGTCCAGCACCCCAACCACCACTCCATCTATTGGTCCCTGGGGTTAGGTTTCTTTGTTGGACACTGCTTTCAGTATAACTGTGTGTGGGGGTGTGTGTGTTTTAAGTTTATTTATTCCACAAGTGAGAGACATAGATGTGAAAGAAAGATACAGTATCTCTGACAGGATCTTAATGCCATGATCCACCCTCAGCTTCAGTCAGCCCTGGATCATGGGCACACATAGACCCAGTGTACTCAAGGAGGTTTCTAGATGCAAACTGGCAACCTTCCCATTTGGGCCTACCTCAGAGAAGGTCACATTTTACCTTAGCGCTGCCGTCCAGTCACAATGTCTGTTTCTTACTCTGCGCTGCTGACTTATTTTGAGTGGCCGTGGGGAGATGCAGAGTCTGAAATACAGTATGTTTTCAGGCCACAGGTGTCAGTTCACAGAAGGACTGAGGGTAGCCCTAGAGGGTGAGGGCTCATGAGCATCACTACCTGGCTCTCTACTGATCCCGTGGAAATAGACTCCCATTCTCCTTTCTTTGTGGGGCAAAGATTTTTTATAAGCAAATGGGGTAAGCTCCCCTAAAACTTTCTTCCCTTTCCTGGTGAGACTGACCTGGATGGAGGAATTGCTCGTTGCTGAGTCAATCAGCACAGACTTGCTGTGTGTCTTGAGCTGAGCTGAGCTGTGTTTCTACGGTAGGGAGCTCCATGCAGAGAAACAGAGTCCCAGAGATCTCTGCTGCAGATTGAGGAGGCCTCAGCCAAGACCGCTGATATCCTAGGGGCGTCTCTTGTCAGGCTCAGATACCTGGCAAGCACTCCCATGTACTCCAAGAGTGGCACTGGTGGGGCTGGTCTATGGCACAGTGGTAATGCAATAATCTACGAGGCAATCTTACAAAGGAAGGTTCCAGGTTCATGTCTGAAACCTCCCTGAACATGTCAGTGCAGGTGTACCCATGAGCTAAAGCTGGCCGAAACTGAGGGTAGGTTGTGGTATAAAGACCCTGTTTGGGGGGTGGGGGGGGTGGGGGCTTGTTCTCTCTGTCTCAAGGGAGAAATAAATAGATAACCTTAAAAAATAAATAAAAGAGTAATATTGAGAATGTTCCCTGTGGGCCAAGAGATGAACTTTGATCTTTGAAATGAACTTCCAAAATATACATATTTTATGTTTAACAATTGGTTCTTGGAGAGGGGAGAAGCCCTCATTTTATGTTATTTGCCAATTTCTGTGGGGTACATACAACACAGTCATTCAAAAGGAACAAAACGGGGCCCAGCAGATGGCATAATGGTTACCTTGCTGGACTCCCATGTACTCAGCTGTGGTTTGAGCCCGGCACCCGGAGACTTAAAAACGCACACAGGGCATGCGTGCATGCATTCCCCAAATCCTGAGGAAGATGGAGAAGGGATTGTAGCGTGGCCATCTTCCAGGATGGAGGGCAGGGAGAGTGGTGATTTCTTGCTTTCTGTCTCTCTGGCGAGCATGCGCACCTATAGCAAAAATCTCTCTCTATAAAAATAAAGTAACAATACGATGTCAACTGGCTTGCAAAAGTACACATTCCCAGGAAGTTCCTGAACAAGTGAAACCCCAAAACAAGAGGTTGCCCTTGAGAAATGACTTCTCAAAATGGTGGCTGGTGACCAAGCCCTTTGTTCCCCTTTGCTTCCTGGTCCTTATCCCTCCTCAGGACATTTGGTGGGCCTTTTACGCTGGCTTGTCCTGAGCCTACGCCTTTCCATCAGATAAGAGAGCGATGGGGACAATAAATGCCTTTTAAGGGAATAATGAAATTTAGGCAATGTCTGGGAAGACTTGCATTCCATAGTACTCAGCCAGTGAGGAACTGGGGAAGGACTTGTGCACTAGCGAGTAAGTTGCATGTCGTAACCATTCTGGGTGTGCCTGCTCGTCAGACACCCCATCTTGCAAGACCGCCATGAAAGTCTCGCTTCGCCGTACCTCATGTCTCCATGTCCACTCTTTGGCATTGGACAGGTGAGCACATTTCTCACAAATCTATCTCCAGCTCACCACCGGCTCTAGTCCAGCACTTATCACTGCAATGAAGTCAAAGACACAGAGCTCTGGAGCGAGACAGCCCTGGAGAGGACCCTGGCACATTCTAATTTACCTCTCCATTCTTGCCAGACTCTGGAATAAAACGAGCCATTCTAGTGGAGGGGCAGGGTCCTTTCACTGAGGATAAATTGTTACTTATTAGTACCGTGGACAGGAAAGAGGGAGGTAGCAATCCCACTGCTTATGTGTATGTTCAGCATTTTCTGTGCAGCAGAGCCTGTGTCATGAGCAGGGAGAGATCCAGGGGGAATACGACGTGCTCTTTTGGAGCCCCTGGTCTGAGTGAAAGACAGACACAAAAGACGCCAACTGCAGAACAGAGCAAGGTGAAAAATATCCTGTAGTATTTGATCTAATAAAGTAAGGAGGAGGGAAATGATCAGTTTGGTTTCATGGGATTGGAAGAGGCCTTATGTATTGGATGAATGGATATAAATCTTCTAGCAGAGGGCTAGACTCATAGCAGGCACTCCATAAACCTTGGTTCACACCAGGGTCCTTCCCGCTCTAAGAATTCCGGGTGTAAGTACCAGTGCACACAGAAAATCTAGTAGATGTTTGATGAGTTATAACTACAATTATCTGCAAAACGGAAGGTAAAAAACCAAGAGCCTATCTGTAGCAGAACTGCTACATATTGAGAGGATTTGCCTGGCAGTGTCTGGACTGGCCATCCTTGCTGGCCTGAAGCAGTGCAGTTTTCTACTACGCACCTCACTTGAGCCAGTGACCATGACATCCCCCCCAACCCCGGACACTGTGGGGTAGGCAGAGCAGGGGCAAGAGAGGGAAGGCAGGAGGGGAGTACAGTGGGGGTGGTTACTATTGAAGAACATCCAGAATACAGTGGCATTTTTAGTATCAGCCTCTGCCGCCTTTGCTGATGTGCTTACGGCATCCAGAGCCCTCCAGAAGGGATGTGTTGGAGGATGGGCCCAGTGAGAAGTGCTCAGACAGCAGACAAATCGGCAAGGCCTCTCTCCTATTTATGGGGGAGAGTGTGCTGTGGTGTCTGACGGGTGGGTACGCAAGGGAGTAGGAAGGAGAGAGGAAAGGGAAACATCTGGTTATCTGAACCCAAGTTTAGGACCACCGAGTGAAGCCCCACGAGGCAGTGTGAATCATCCTCATCTCGAGATTTAGGGGAGCAGTTGCAGCTTGCACCCTGGGAATTCTCCCCAGTCCTCCCACACAGTGAGAGATGCTCAGCAGTGCGTTTGCCGCCTGTCTGCTGCCTGGGAGGAGGCTCCTGTTCTGGCCCAGTAACTGCCAAAATGTGGAGTGTGGAGGGATGTGTGGGAGTGGGTGGGAGGAGGTGCTGGGAGGGGAGCCTTTTGCCATTCTGATTGACTGGGGGGCAGTGTCTGGGGATGAGAGGCAGAAGGGGAGGGTGCTCCAGCTAGAGCAAAGGTCATTGCTAGCTGGTTCTTCTAGCTGTCTTACTCTGGGGAGGCTGGGAAGCAATGATTTGTAAGCTCTGAGATGTGTGTGTGTGAGAGAGAGACAGAGGCATAGAGAGAGAGACAGAGAGGTCATGAGAAAGAACCTAGGGGAAATTGTTTACCTTTAGCAAACCAACCACATCGAAAGTAATTTGTGTGTGCCCAACGTCTCAAGAGGAGAATGGAGAAGGGATTATAGCATGACCATTCGCCCTAGGGACTACTTTTTTCTATTTTCTCTCTCTGTCTCTCTCTGGCAAGTGCATGCACCCTCTCACAAACAAATAGTTAATTTTATAAATTTATTTATCAAATTGACTTACTTATAGATGGATTGTTAGGTTTTTGGTTTTCGTTGGTTGGTTTATTTAAGAGACTTTACGGGACCAGCAGTTAGCATAATGGCTATGTCGCTGGACTCTCATGTAGTTGACCGCGGTTCAAGTCCTGGACCTAGCAGCTTAAACTCACGCCAGGCGCGTGTGCGTGCGTGCCCAAGATCCTGAGAGGAGAATGGAGGAGAAGGGATTGTGGCGTGGCCATCCACCCGGGGTGATTTCTCGCTTTCTGTGTCTCTGTCTCTCTCTCTGTCTGTCTGGCGAGTGCACGTGCCCTGTAGCGAAAACCTCTCCAAATAATAATAAATAAATAAATAAATAAATAAATAAATAAAAATTTAAAAAATAAAGAAGAAATAAGAGCATTTGCTAAACAGTCAGGCCCTCCCTACCCATTTTCAAAAGAAAAAAAATACTTTGAAAAAAAATGTTTATTTCCCCCTTCCTTTCCATTATCTCACTAGCGTTCACCATTGCAATGACTTTCTTTTTGACCCAATTTGTCAAAGGATTCGGGCTGGATAGACATAGTCAGAAAGAGGGAGAGGGAGGAAGCACCCTCTATGGGTATGGTCAGGCCACAGTCCCTTCTCCTCTACCTCTCCTCTCCCTCTCTTCAGGATTTCAGGCACACATGCACAGTACACCCAGTGGGTTTCTTAAGCCTCTGGGTCAGGGACTTAAAACTCACAGTTGGCCATGTGGGATTCAGCTCCCTAACCACCAGGCCACAGGCTGGCCCACAGTGACTTTCTCTGCTTCCCTTTCATCTTCTTTGCCAATTTACTGTTTAATCATTCATTCGCTCACTCAACAAGCCATCCAGTTAGTCAGTCAACATACATATTACAGACACATATGCCAGGCATTAGTATCTGTGGTTGGGAGCTATTAAATATGCAGATTTTATTTTCATTTAGTTTAAGGAAGAGTTTCCCAATAGCTGATCACCCACAAAAGGAGTGCATTCTTCCATTGGGGAAAATATCTGATCATTCAAGCCAGCAAAAGCCGGCTGGATGCTCATACAGGATTCTTGCATCATACTACGCATGGCTAAGATGGCATCTGAGGTGCTTTCCAGTGCTGACATCCCATGATTTTGTTGTTATAAAGCTTCACGTAATTGAAGAGACATCAAGGGAGGACTGTGGTCCCCAAATTAGATTGCCCCCCTCAAGTCCCAAGTGATCAATCCTGACAAAGTAAATGTCAGCCTGGCTCCTGACTCCTGCCCGGCCGTGCCTTCCCTGTAGCATTGATTACTTGAAAGCTGTCTAGACTGAGTCGCTGGAATTAAGCAAAGGGCAGTAAGAATTCTCCAGCTCAGAGAAAGACTTTGTGGAGAGGAGTCAGGACCTGGGACCAGGCTCCTTGCACTGTTTCCAGGACTTGGCAAGCTGTGCCTCCAAAAAGGGCACAGGCCCTCAAGCAGAACTCGAGGTAATGATTGAAAATTAATGACAGGACAAAAGGGCCAAGAAGGGGACACATGGCAATTTTCTGATTGGAGACCTGGCAGCCTCTCCAAGTAACCCCGGGAAGAGGGAAGAAGAGGTTTTGCTTGGGGTCAGTTCGATTTGCTCTAAGATCAGGATTTGAACACTCCTACCGCACGTGTCGGCGCTCTGGGGACCGGCAAGAGTGGGCACAGGCTGCTACCCTGATGACATGGACCCTCAGCCTGCCGGCCCTAACTCCACGTGGGCTGCACGGGGCGGGGGAAGCCTGACTTTCCAGGGGTGCAGAGGGCCGGCGATCAGCCTAACATGGCTTCCCTCTTCCTGCTTACCATTCTCATCAAAAATCCTGGAATCTCACCTCAAGTCCCGATGGTTAACAAGCAGAACAATAAGTTCTCACTTTAATAATCCTTCCAAAGATAAAGAAATTCTCCATGGAGCCCATTCTGCTCTTAACTTCTGTTCACAAATTAAGTAAAAATCGGAATCTCTTCCCTTTCCTCCGCGGTCGGAGGCTGGTCGGAAAGCCATCTTTAACCAGGGGGAATTGGCAGTGAAGTGTCTGTCAAAAGGGCCGTTTTTACAATTGGGACCTGCCTGTCATGGGTGATGAGGTCATTTCTTCTTAAGCTCCTAGTATCCAAGGAGGAAAGAGAACAGCCAAACGAGGTCTGTTAATAAAGGCCTGAATGTCTCCGGTGTTCGCTGCTATTAAAGAGACCTCAAGGAAGGCTGCTTCAGGGCTGAAAGCAAACCTTTGTCAAGGGCTTCATTTTAGAAGGTTCAAAGACACCAGAGCGAGATAGAGAACAAGAGGCAGCGAGAGAGACGGGGCAAGATGAAGAGAGGGAGCCAGCCGGAGAGCCATAGCTTGCTGAGTTCTTATAGGGGGGCCATAAATGCAGGCTCAGGCAGTTTGATCACCGGAAAAGCGTTTTCTGTTGAGGGTGAGTGCAAGAGAGAGAGAAAAACCTCTAGATTTTTTTTTTAAGATGTGCTTTTGCTCCTGCTGCTGTGTTGCCTGAAATGCCCTTTTCTGCCCATTGTTAGACCATCTATTTTAAACGGCTTAGTTCCAATGTCCCCTCCTCCATGAAGCCTTCTTTGATATACCCAGTTTGATAGATAATACCATCACCTTCTGCAAGTTAATAGTATTTTTTCCTCATTTAAAAACATTTTTTTCCCAAGTTTCTTTCTGTCTTTCTTCCTTTCTTTTTGCAAGAGAGACAAAGAAGGAAACAGGGAGACAGGGTCCCTCAACATGGTCTTGATGCCATGATGATCTCCCACCTCAGTGAGCCCCAGGTCATGGGCACGCATGTGCCCAGAATACTCAGGGAGATCTCCAGAATCGAACTAGGAACCATCCCACGTGGGTCAGCCTCACAGAGTGTCACATGTTACTGCTTGCCACCATCTAACTCCATTAAAAAAATTACATTTTTAATTATGGTAAAATACACATAACACAAAATTTACCATCTTAAACTTTTGTTTTTTTCAGTTTGCTATAGGGCATGTGCACATGCCAGAGAAAGAGAGTGAGAGAGAGAGGGGGGGGGAGTGAAAAAGCACTCTCATGGGAGATGACTAGTCCCCTGTCATTCATGCTCCTCTCAGGATTTGAGGCACACATGTATATGTGTCTAGTGTGATTCTGAAGCCACTAGGTCCAGAACTCGAACCATCTAGTTGGCTCCATGGGATCCAATCACCTCAACCTCCACGCCCTCTGCTGACCCCACCATCTTAAGCATTTTTTAGGTGCACAGTTCGGTTGTGTTAAGTTTATTCATATTGATGTGTACCCAACCTCCAGAAGTTTTTCGTCTTGCAAACTGAAACTCTGTGCCCATTAAACAGCAATTTCCATTCCTCCCTCCTCTCGTTCCCTGGCAGCCACCATGCTGTTTTCTGTCTGTCAATCTGACTATCTAGGTACCCACAGGTGGAGTCATACAACAGCTGCCTTTTTGGTGACTGCTTAGTGTGCTCAGCATAATTTCCTCAAGGTTTATCTATGTGATAGCATGTGTCAGAATTTCCTTCCTTTTTGAGGAATAGACATCTGATTTAATTTCCCAATGGCACTTATATTTAAGTTTTATTTTTAAGCTATGCGTGCACATTACATCTCCTCTATAGAATTCTAAATTCCTTGAGGCAAGGTCTGACTCTCCCCCCCATTTTGAATTCCCTCTGCTTGAATTAGGCCAGTGCTTGGCAGAGAGTTTGTGCTAACTAAATATTTGTTGAGAGGATCAAAAGACAACACTACCATATTGTATTTTTTTCAGCTATTTATTTCTTCTATGAATAAGAGAGACACACAGATACAGAGACAACATCCTCAACAGAGTCTTGATGTTGCCATCCACCCCCAGCTTTAGTCAACCCCAGATCACGGGCACAGCACACTCAGGGAGGTTTCTAGATACAAATCCAGAATCTTCCCTCCATGTTGTCTTGAGTAGATTCTTAAATCTCCTTGTCTCTCCATACGCGTAATCTCCAAGACGCTTGTCAGCTGATTCATATAACCACGATGAGGCGAGCAGAAAGGGATCGGCATGAACCATTTTAAGTTCATCTTCTTACCCAGCAGCTTGGAATCAATGCCTCATCTTTTCCAGGTATAAGCCTTCGGTTTCTCTTTGAGAAACATTATGGAGATAGGAAAGCTGACCCAATCTTAAAAGAACAGAAAGCCAGGATGGAAAGTGTAAGGGATAAGGGAGATAGTTCTGCAAGAATGGAAGCCAGTATTTCGATTTTCTATCCTGTTAACTTTCTAGTTGTGAGTGTCATCAGTCTTAATAATTATTATCTCGGGACCAGTGGGTGGCGTGGTGATTAAGGTGCTGGACACTCCCACGTGGCTGACCGCAGTTTGAGTCCTGGACCTGGTGGCTTGCTTTCTCACTTTCTCTCTCTCTCTGTGTCTCTCTCTGGTCAAATTAAAATAAATAAATGAACAAATAAAATTTAAAAAATAATAATTATCATTTGATAAAGGTAGGACTGGTGATGGGGGGAGGGCAAGGGACCATGATGGCCTTGTTATTGTCACACAAGCATCCTTTCCCACCCTCTCCCCCAAGTTGTCACTATGGAAGATTTGCTTATTATGCAACTCAGGAATAATGAGGAAACCCTCGCTAAAATTTGACTTAGGATCTTGGAGAACTAAATGTAACTTTGTGCTTGGTCTATAATAGATATTTTTGGAGTTACTTTACTTAGCTTACTTCATAAACCTGCTTTTCCTTTTGACTTCTGCCATCATTTGTAAGATAGGATCATGGAACAAACACAGGTGTTGAATCCAGCGGTCCTGTGTTCTAATGGTGGCATGATTTGGGCCCTTTTGCTTCACAGATCCTCTGCTTCCTCATCTGTAAAAGGTGGAGAGTGCCACGTTCTCACCAAGATTTCAGAGCGTTCCATGCGATCCTGTATGTTCAGTACCCAGTATAGCATCTGACACACTGTGGGTAGATGGTTCGTGGAAATTTCTTTCCTTTCTCCTCCTAGGTCGACTTAACGCTTTTCTACTGAAGACCTGCCAAGCTGGCTTCATTTGGACCCAAGACTCCACATTCCAATTGTCTGCACTTGGTCTGTGTCTGTCTTAGCTGCCTATGAACCTCAGGTACAGCCTATGGTAGTTGACCTTGCAGGACAACTAGGTTAGCTGAAGAGTATTCTGGTGTGGAATGAGGCCCTTTGCAGTCCCAAAGGAGCGTTGCTGAAAGATGGAATTTTCAAACCCACAAGAGAATTCATAGAAGAACATACCACCCACAGTTAGATTTCTCTCCCAAATGATTTATCTCTATGTCAGGCAGATGGCTCTTTGTCTGCATATGTTATTGGAGCTTTTGGAGCCCAGACTTTAGAAGAACCCTCATTTTTGATCCATATCGCCTCTACTAGAGAAACCTAGTCCTAAGGGTTAGCAGATGGGTAGATACTCAGCCAGTCCAGAAGAAGCAGAGACGCGGAAGCAGATTCTACAATAACCCAACAGAGTTGGTGTTCTTATTGCCCCAGGATGCAAAAAAACAATAGCTTATTTGTCACTTTTCCTCAACTAACTCTTGCCTCTTGGACGTTAGAGGTAGAAATGACTACTTCCTGTAAAAGGGTGATTTGCAAAGCATTCATGGAGGTGGCATTTGAACTTGACCTTAAAGGTTGGATAGGATTGGAAAATCTAAGTATTTTTAAAAGAAGGAGCATCAGCAGCAAAACACAGAAGTGGAAACTTGCAGGGGCATTAATGGAGAATAATTTGGGGAATAAAATACACAATGGAATAATAAAATTAGATAACATTAATTAAACACTGTGGTAGGCATGCTCTAAGATGGTCTCTAATGACTTCTGCCTCCTGGCCTTCATGACCTTACATAACCCATCTACTGGAGTGTGGGCTGGTCTTATTAACTCATTTCTAATGAGTCAACTATATCACAGGTAATGGGATAGTCCTTCCGAGATTAGGTTATAAAAAGACTGTGACTCCCATCTTGGGCACTAGCTCTTATTCTTGCTCTCTCTTGGGTTGCATGTCCCGAAGAAAGCCAGTTGCTATTAGGCAACCCTGTGCAGAGGGCCATGTGGTAAGGAACTGAAGCCTGCCACCAACCATATGAGTGAGCAGTATTCATTCCTCCTCATTTCTAGCTAGGCCTTCAGATGAAACCACTTGGCCAACTGCTTGACTACAAACACATGAGAGACCTTGAGCCAGAAGCATACAGTAAGTTATGCCCAGATTCCTTACCCATAGAAACTGTGAGATAGTATTTACTTTTTGTTTTAGATCACTAAGTTTAGGGATAACTTGTTATACAGCAATAGCTAACTAATACAAGCATGCTCTCAAATGTGCCAGACACTATGATAGGTGCTTATATATCTGATATTTAATAAACAATATTAAGTGGGAATTATTATTCCAATTTTTCCAGTCAAGATAATCAAGGTTTAGGTATCTGCCTAATACCTTTGACATGTCTAGTAAGTGGAGGAACTACGATTCAAACCCAGGTAGTCTCACTCCTGGACTTGCACTCTTAACTTGGACACTATATGTTTTGATGAGAAATCCCTTGTACCTAAAACTCAGTCTGGTCCTGATGCCCCTCTGCCTGGCCCTAATCCCCACAGGTCTGCTGGTTGTCCAGCCCTCATGTCTTTCCAGAGCCTGAATGGAGACTTGGGGATTCCTCTCAAGGTTTATGAACAGAATCTCATTCTCTACACTAAATTGTCTCAGCCAGGCTGTGTCCCCTACTTGCAGGGCCATCTAAGGGGCCCACCCCTAGGACTCCCAGCCTCCCACTTCCCTTGGCACTTCCTGTGACCTTGGAAGTCAGGGCTAGTGGTGCTACCCTTGGATTGGATAGGGGGTACCATTTCTCTAACCCTGGGCTGGAGCTTGCTTCCTTGGAGACCACATTACATTCTTCAGAACCCCCAAAACACAACTTTTCCATTTACTCATATGGGACTAGAGAGTTCTAACCTTGTGGTTCCTTCTTTGGTCTCTGATAAGAAAGTGGAAATTCTGCCCAGCCTTACTCTGCTTCCGGCACAGTTTAATTGGTTTGTTTCAGGGAATTCCTGAGAGACTTAAGCTTGCCACTGCTTTTTAGTCATGTGAAATAGTCTCTCCTTGAGTCTTTGCAGGAAGGCAGGGGTGTGGATGTGGGGGCTGCCACGTGCTCAGTCCTGGGTGATTATGCTATTGCTTCCCCTCACAGCAACTGCTGGAATCATCAAGACCTTTGACACGTTGGCTGGCTTTCAAGAGTCTATAAAGGAATCTTCATGTAAAATTAAAAACAAAAAGAAACAAACAAATAGAACCTTAAGAGTTAGAAATGACCTTTACCCCCTCAGTTTTCTGTTAACCCTTAGTGGGGATGAGCTGCGGAATAAGGTACAGGAAGAACTTACAATGAGTGTGAGTCAAGGCCCAAAGGCAGCCTCTCCCCTGATGGAGGGAAAACTGAGCTCTTGTCCCTACTCCACTGCCTGCTCCCCGGATAATCCTGGGCAGTCCACTCAACCTCTACGAATTGCTTCCTTGTATATTAAACCAGAAGACTGGAGAAAGTCACCCTTATCACCCCTTCTAGTTGAAACTCTGGTTTTACAGGACTTTGTGATTCTCAGGTGGCCTACAAGCATGGCACTCCCTTTTGTGCTCTGTTGCCTTTCCTCTGCTCACATGGGATCCCATTGCCTCTTCTCAAAGCTGGTTCATCTGAAACAGGGTTTCACAGAGAGGTGCTCTGTGGCTCAGAGGCTGAAGCACTCAGGGTCCAGCACCCCTGGTTGAAGGAGCAAAGTCTACTGGTTTTTCAGATCAGTGTTAGCCAGGAGTTTCCTTTCAGAAGCACAACAACGTGCTGAGCTCTAAACACAGTGACTTAATCCTAGTCAGCTCCCTCCTTCCAGGAACCACACCCTGCTGGGGACCCACACGACAACCCTATATGGCAGCTCCATTTTACAAAAGGGGCAAGTCAGAAAATGCTAGAAGCAAGACTCAAAACTCAGCTTTCGGACCTCAAGTTCATGAGAAGGAAGGCGCTATTTCATTAATTCTACAAACATTTTTAGAGTTAAGGGGGACTTAACTGATCATCTGAGTAGACTTCAAAGTAGTTTATCAAGCAGAGAAGTAAAATGATTTACTCAAAGTCACACAGCCAGAGAATGCATTTGGTTTGCAGTATGTATTTAGACATTTTTCTCTCCTAAAATTGATTCGGAGTCTTTAAAATAAGTTCAAGAAATGGTAAGTTGGAGATAGTCAGGTTACTCTGCCTTTCCCCTGGTTTCTTTTATTTTTTTTAATTTAAATTTATTTATTTACATTAATTCACTATAGATCATTACCCCTGGTTTCTAATAGGACTTCTTCTTTATCAAGGGACGTTCTTTGGCCTCCATGACAGCAGCCCCGCCCAATGGTGAAGGGCCCCTGAGCAAACAACCTTCCCTCTATCTTATCCTGGCGGGTTTATCAGAGGTGACTCACTCCCTGGAGCCCCTTGCAGGGACCTCGGCTGGGACTGCAAGGCTGAGCTGGAGCCAGCTTCTCCACCTCCTTCAGGGAAGAGCCTTGTAAACCTCCAGCCTTGCCCATCTCCCCCAGCCACCCGCCCAGACCCCTGCCTTTGAAAGCACTTAGCCCCCCCGCCCCCCCAAGCAGTTCTTCATCTTTTGTTCATGCTGTCTCCCTACTGGTAGCCTTTAGGGGCACATGACTTGGAGGAAATCAGACAGCTGAGGGGGCAGCTGGGAGGATATGGGAACCAGGGTTGGTGTTATGGAAAAGCAAGCAAATTCTCCGAAGTGTGAGCCAGGCAGTGGGCCCCATGCAGAGGCAGGGGGCTCAGGGAACACTTCCTTTCATGCTAGAAGTGTTGGCTGCCCCCACCTTCGGGAAATACATTTTTTAGAGTAAGACAAATGTTCATTTGTTTGGAGGAGCCCAAAGCCTACTCACAACTTTCATGGTCATCGCCTTGGCCTCTGGTTCGTTGGGGGAGCAGCAGGCGGGGAGGCGGATATGTTGCACTGGCTCCTGCCTCCCTGCTGGGGCTACACAGCCATCCGCTAGTTTTCTAAGGAGGGCAAATGGATGCCTCCCCTCCCGTCCCTTCCTTCCTATCTTCCTTCCTTTTCCCCTTCCTTTCTCCTTCCCTCCCTCCACATTGAGGGCAGACCTCCCGTGAGACATTATGCAAGGTGCAGGGAATCCCGTGGGAGCAGAGACAAGGCCTGGTCCTTGGGGTCTAGTGGGAGAGAGAGTCATCCTACCAGGGCATGGCAGCTGCTGTGAGGAATGCAACAAGGTAGGTGGTCCTGGGGAGTGGGGTGGGGTGGGAGGGGACACTGTCCTGGAGAGTCAGGACAGGCTTTCCTGGAGAAGTGACACCGGAAGGGGCAAAGTGGGACTGGAATGAGGACATCCCAGGTACCTGGAAGGTCGTATGCAGAAACCCTGAGGCAGAACCTGGGGAAAGGGGGTAGGAGAGGGGCAGTTGTAGCCCAGGGCAGAGACAGAAGTGGAGGAAGGTAGGGGACAGGATTGGAGGGCCAGAGCATAGGTACGTGGATCTTTCTGTTGAGAACAATGGGGAGCCTGCAAGGGGATGGGCAGGAGCAATCTCAGGGGATAATGGATACTCCAGGGAACTCCAAAAACTTCGTGGAAAATGGAATAAAAGTGCGATTTTTTGGATGCAATAATTGATTGAAATCTATGCGGTTTTTTCATAATATGCATTTTACATGGATTTTTTTTCCCGAGACCCCTGTGCTAGAGCAGTGAGCACAGTGAAAGCCACCAGCCCAGGTGCTCTCCCTGCTAGGTGTCCAGCTGTCCACGACAGAAACGTCTCCAGGCTCAGCCATCAAGCTGGTGGGGTTAGAGGCAGAGGTCTGGACACAGGCAGGAGCGTGGATCCTCACTGCTCTCTTCTACTCCCGTCCTGGTGAAGCACAGACAGCGTCCCTCTGGCCCTTGGGGCTGTGGCCCAAAGCTACACGCCCCTGCGGAGCCAGCCCCAGGCCCAGCACCCAGCGGGAGCTTCCCTGCACCGCCTCTGCCCCGGTTACACCGCAGGTGCTGTGAGTCACCCACCTGCGTGGTGAGTCAGGGGAGGAGGCTGGAAGGCAGGTGGGCGGTGCAGCAGGGCGCCCAGCTTGGGGGCGGGGAGGGGGTAAGCAGTCCTTCCCCCACGCGCCCCTCCCCCAGGAGCGCCTTCACTTAAGCCCATTCCTGCCTCCCCCGCAGGATGCCTGCACCCGGTCTCTCTCCCTTGTTCCCTCTCCCTACTCGCCCTCTCCCTGGCTGTCAGCAGACTGCCACCATCACCATGGCTACGCTTGCTCCTGCTGGCAGCTCCGCAATCAGCAGGCGTCAGAGCAGGGGGAGGGCGGCTGGTCTCATTAGTCTTCCTATTGAACTGGGCTCTTTGAAAATCAGCTCGTGGCTGCACTGCAGATCCCAGGCCTGGCCCCTTACCTGGAGGGCTCGCCTTACACCACAAACGTTCAAGAGGAGGACTATGAAACAGGCGCACACGTGTACCGAGGGGGCTTATTGGCACCCTGAAAGGATGCACCTTTTTAAGCACCAAGGCATAATAGAGTGTCAGACAAGACTGATTAACTGAGATTTGATTAAGGCCCACCCGCTGGGCAGCCTGAGGTAGGTTTGCAAGGCTTTGGTGGTTGGCAGCAACTTGGAGCCAGACAGGCCTGGATTCAGTCCCAGTGCTGGCACTGATCAAACAGATGAACTTGGGACAATTGATTTAACCCTGTTGGACTTCAGTTTCCTCATCTGTAAAATAGGGATAACAACACCTACTTTGTAGGTTGTGGTGAGGACTGAAGATGATGTAGGCAGTGTTCGGCACATAGTGGGTGCCAAAAGATGTTTATTGTGGCTGTTATCATTGCTGACTTCTGAGTCCTTTAACTGCTCTACACGTGTTGGCTGATTTGAGGGGTGTACAAAAAAAGCAGTTTTCCCCAACAGTGACTTAAAAGCTGCTGGGGTTGTGAATTTCCTTCCTTCCTCTTTCTTCTAAAATCATCTTTATTTATTTCTTGAGAGACAGAGAGAGAAACAGCACCTGTCACAGGGTCCTGACATCACAATCCACTCCCAGCCTTCAGCGAGCCATAGATCAAGGGCAAACAGGTATCCTGCACATTCAGGGAGGTCTCTGGGCTTGAATTGGGGACCTTTCCCAAGTGGAATTGCCCCGCAGAGCATAGAGTTTTTACCACTGTGCCACTGACAGGCCAGATTATGAATTTCAAGATGGTGGGGTGGAGCAATTTCCATTCTCTTGTCACAAGTCTCATTCATCCACTCCAGGAGCCACATGTAACCCTGAATCACAGTATGTGAAGATAGGAGGGAACCAGCAGTTAGCGTAATGGCTATGTCGCTGGCCTCCCACGTAGTCGACCGCGGTTCGCGTCCCGGACCCGGTGGCTTAAAACTCACGCCGGGCATGTGTGTGTGCGTGCCCAAGATCCCAAGAAGAGAATGGAGGAGAAGGGATTGCGGCGTGACCATCCCCCCTGGGGGGTGATTTCTCGCTTTCTGTCTCTATGTCTCTCTCTGTCTGGCGAGCACACGCGCCCTATAGCGAAAATCTCTCAAAAAAAAAAAAAAAAAAGATAGGGAAAAGGAGAAAAGGAGGATACCAAAGCTGGGTGCCTGGGGGCAGGGTGGCCTGCACCAGAGAAGCAAGTGGCTATGGCCAATGGCACCTTGGAAAGCTCAAGAACTGGGGTACTGTAATAGGAGCTGTGGAGGAAGGCAGGGAGGGCCTGAAAACGGAGGGTTATTTAGAAGTACTTGCATCGTCAGATAGACTTGCAATTCTCAAACCCTATGCCCCCTCCTGCTAGAGAGGACGTTTATTTTCTAGAGGAACTGAATTAGAGAGGTTTGTGCTAGTGGCATCAGGTATAGAGGGAGGCTGGGTGGGCTGAAATTTTGCACACTGAGTGAGCCCTTCTCTCTTCCCCTTCCACCACCTAGCCTTAGACCATCAGGGGCAGTAGACTGGAGAATTCATTTATGGGAAAACTGACTCACTCCAGAAAAGAATAAAAAAGAAAAGAAAATCCTATATTGACATCTGAAAGCTTCTAGTGGAAAAGTCCATTGTCTACCTGGTCACCCTGGAATAAATCCCATTTCATGTTCACAGAACTTCCAATCAGCTCGTCAGGGTCTTGTTCTTAAATCCATGTGGTAGCCAAGGAATATTACTGAGGAAAGTGTCCAACATGACACTGAATAATCAAACACAAAAACAAAAGGATTCATGAAAACAGAGGAAATAATGAGCAATGAGAGAAACTGAAGATATGGTAGGAGGCTTTTTTTCGTGGTGCCTTGGAGGAGATCAGCTGCTTCAAGATGAAGCTAGATATCTTCTTCCCTGCCACTGGCTGCCAGACACTCATTGAAGTGGAGGATGAACACAAACCTCATGTTTGTTATGAGAAGCGTACGGCCACAGAAGTTGCTGCTGATGCTTTGGGTGAAGAATGGGAGGTTATGTAGTCTGGATCACGGTGGAAACGACAAACAAGGTTTCCCATGAAGCAAGGTGTTTTGACCCACGGCCATGTCTGCCTACTACTGAGTTAAGGGACATCCTGTTACAGACCAGGGAGAACTGGAGAAAGAAAGCGCAAATCTGTTCAGGGTTGCATTGTGGATGCCAATCTGAGCATTGTCAACTTGGTTATTGTTTAAAAAAAAAAGGAGAGGAGGATATTCCAGGACTGACTGATACTACCTTGCCTCGTCACCTGGGGCCTAAGAGAGCTAGCAGAATCCAAAAACTTTTCAATCTCTAAAAAAGATATTTGCCAATATGTTGTAAGAAAGTCCTTAAATAAAGAAGGTAAGAAACCTAGGGCCAGAGCACCTAAGACTCAGCGTCTGTGACTCCACGTGTCCTGCAGCATAAACGCCAGCGTACTGCTCTGAAGAAACAACGTACTAAGAAAAATAAGGAAAAGGCAGCAGAATATGCTCAACTTTTGACCAAGAAAATGAAGGAGGCTAAAGAAAAACGCCAAGAACAGATTGCCAAGGGACACAGGCTGTCCTCTCTGAGAGCTTCTACTTCTAAGTCTGAATCCAGTCAGAAATAAGATTTTATAAGAGGAACAAATCAATAAGATTGGATCTCAAAAAAAAAAAAAAAAAAGATATTGTAGAAGATAATGAGTATCTTTAGAAGTAAAAGAGGTTGTGTCCATGGGATGTGATGGAAAAGAAACAAGTAGGGCAAGAAGGAATTTCTGGAAGTTAAAACTATGAGAGGGCTCCCATGTGGTTGACATGGTTCAGGTCCCAGACCTGGCAGCTTGCTTTCTCACTCCTCTCTTTCTCGCTGGTTAAATTAAAATAATAATAATAATAATTAATAATAATAATAATAAAGTAAAATAAATAATTATTTTTTAAAACTATGAAATTAAAATTTCAAAAACTCTAACACCGTTGGAAGACAAAATTAAGGAAATTTCCCTGAAAGTAAAATAAAGAATAATGGGGGGGGGAGCTAAGAACATTATAAGAGCAATTCAGGAAGTTCGACATCTAATAAGTACTTTTAAAAAGAGAGGAAATGGCGGAAAGAAAATTATTAAAATAACAATATAGGGAAATGCCCTAGAATTGAGGACACGAGTCTTAATTGAAATGCTCTAAATGCCCAGGATAGTAGTTGACAATGGCTCCAGGCCAAGATACACCCTTGTGATATTGTACCAGAACTCATAGAACTCCTAAAAGTACAGAGCTCTTAAGAGTTTTCAAAGAATGGGGCCAGCAGGTGGCATGGTGGGTTAAGGGTGTTGGACTCCCACATGGCCAACTGCGGTTTGAGTCCTGGACCTGGTGGCTGGCTTTCTCACTTCTCTCTCTCTGGTCAAATTAAAATAAATAAAAACAAATAAATAAAAAGTTAAATTAAAAATAATTCTTTTTTTTTTTTTTTTAAAAAGAGTTTTCAAAGAGCAAACAAAGAAGTTTACATATAAAGGATCAAGAATCAAAATGGATCTGGGTTTCTTGTTAGGAAGCCAGACTACATTGGGAAGATGCTTTCAATATTCCAAGGGAAAATTATTTTCAGTCTAAATTTCTATCCTAGCCACACTATCAATCAAGTGTTATTGATAGTGTCAATTACTATCAATCAATAAAGACATTTCAGACAAGCAAAATAAAAAAATAAATATATACCCAGCATACTCTTTCTCTAGAAGCTACTAGAAGATGTTACAACACAAAAGAGAAAAGCTTGTGATCTAACAATGAAGAGAGGCAAAGGGAAGTTTCAGCATGACTGTTGTGGGCAGGCCTAGGGTCAACCAATCTGGGTTAGCATACCATTGGAGGACTCTGGGGAGAATTTCCCCAAGAAAACAACAGGATGATTATCAACAAGTTTGAGATGTCAACAATTATATCAAGTGTTAATTTGCAGAGTTGTTGGAAATATGGAAAGACTCAGATGTTTAGAGAAAACAAAGCAAAAGCAAAATATGGAGGAATGATCAACTCCAGAAAGAAGAAAATATTGAGAAAAAGAAATGTACTCTAAGTTCACTGCTTGGCTCAGAAGAGAGCTATGTTTATTTTACATAATCATAATAATGAAAGTGTGGTGTATGGTTTTAACCAAAAATTGATAAACAATTTTGTTGGAAGGATAGAAAGTACTGTAAGGGAAGGGGTGAGGGAGCTAAAATATTCACTTTCTTTAGTAGAAAATATTTAAGCGAATCAAGAAAGTGGGGTATATACTCATTATCTAAAAATATGAATGTAGTTATAAAAAATCAGTTATGTGTGTTGCAAGTGGTTGCTTCTGGGGAACAAAAGGAAGGTGAGGTAAGAGGGTGGTCAAGGGACTTTTACATGCATTTTGACAAAATGTAAATAAAAATTAATTAAGAATCCAATAAAGGCAAGAAGGCTGGACCTTGGTTCAGTGATGGTTTTACCTTCCCAGTACAACTCTGGGGTGCTTTTCAAATCCCTCAAGCATCAAGTCAACACATGCAAAGTAGCAGACATGTGCAAAGCATTAGGAGAATGTCTAGAACTGGGTCTGCCATTCCTACTAATAGGAAAACAACAACAGCAACAGCTAGCAATGGTTACCACAGGTTTCCAAGGCATACCGGCAAGTTGGGCACCCTCTTAGTTCCTGTTTTCCAAGGCAAACACACCAAGACATAGAGAGATTTGGGATTTGATAGAAGCCTCTGATACAGTAAGGTGGTAGAGGCAAGACCTAAAGCAAGGTCCTTTGTGGCAGGTTCTATTTTCAAAGATGAACTCATCCCTCATGCTCTTCTCCCACCACTCCATCAAAAGATGGAGTCAGCTTCTCTATCCCCTTGAATCTGCACAGGTCTTGTGATAGCACTGACTGAAATCACACAGTGAAGGTGACTCAGGGTGACATTTAAGGCTAGGTTATAAGAAACCTTGCAGCTTTTGCTTTGGTTTCATGGATTATTCCCTCTGGGACACTTTCTTTTGAAAACCAGCCACTGTCCTGAGAAAAACCCAAGCCACATATAGAGGCCATACAGGTACTTTAATCAATGCCCCTACTGTACTAGTATCAACTGCCCACCATGTTAGTGAGCTGCCATCTTGGGCACCCATCCCAATTGAGCGTTCACTGATTCCAGCCTTTGTCTATCCAACTACAACTATATGAGAGACCCCAAGTGAGACCACTCAGCTGAGCTGTCAACCCTAGAGCTCTTAGAGATAATATTAAGATTGGTCTTTAAGCCATTATATTTTGGGGTGATTAGTTATGCAGCAACAGATAACCAGAACATTATCTGACCCTAAGAACCATATTCTTTCCTCAACACCACCTTGTCAGTGTTTCTCAACAGAAACATAATTGACATTTGGGAAAAAGAATAATTTTTGTGTTAGAGGACTTGCCTACCATCTCTGGCCCTTGCCCACAAATCTAATACCGCTCCCCTTATACCTTTGTGATAACTAAAAATGCCCTCGTGTTCCAAATGACTCCTATGGATAATATTCCCAGCTGAGATCTTCAGGTAGACAAAGTCACCTTGAGATGGTTTAAAACAGAATTCCAGACAGACAAATGGAAAAGAGAGGAAAGAATAGGAAGGGAAAGCACACAGGACATTGTTACCCAAGTCCAACGGCAAGGCCTCTCCACAGCCCAACTTCTGACATCTAAATTGCCGGGTGAGACCTCTTTGGCCCTGGTCTCTCTAAGTTTTGCACAGATTGTTTCCCATGACCACAAAGGAAAAGAGTATGGGAATAACAGAGCCAAAGCCTTTGGATGTGAGAAGTAACTGAGAGATCATCTCGTCAAACCCTCTTACTTTACACTCTCCAGAAATCAGAGCGGGGACTGTGCCAAGAACACAGCCTAGGATCTCCCAATCCAAACTCCACCTTCTTTCCACCACTCAAACCAGGGAACAGCTGTGGCTGAGGTTATTTAGTGGTAAAACAGACAAGCTTACTTTTGGTATGCAGAATACAGTTGTCCAGGTTGACTTGGTTGTTATTTTCTATAGTTTGCTAGGACTGCCATGACAGAGTACTATATCCTGAGTGCCTTAAAAGGCAAAGATTTGGGCGAGCAGGTGGTGTGATGGTTAGGGCGCTGGATTGCACATGGCCAACGCAGCTTTAAAACACCTCAGGCACATGTACGTGTATGCCCGAAATCCTGAGAGGATTGTGGTATGGCCATTTGGCTGGGGAGTGATTTCTCACTCTCTCTGTTTCTACATCTATCTCTCTCCAGTGAACCCACACACCCTATGCCAAAAAATCTCAGAAAGCAAAAACGGACAGATTTATTGTCTTACAGTTTTGGAAGCTAGAAGTTCATGACCAAGTATCAGCAGGTTTGGTTCCTTCTGAGGACTCCTGGGAAGCCTTTGTTCCAGGCTTCCATGGCTTGCTGGCAACCTTTGGACCTCCTTGGCTTCAAGAGCTCTACCACCATCTTCTCATATGTCCTCTCCATGTGTGTCTATGTTCAAATTTCTTCACTTTTTAAGGATACTAGTTGTATTAGATGAGGGCCCACCTGAATCTTCTGTATAATGTCTTAACTAATCATGTCTGCAAGGACTCTATTTCCAAGTAAAGTCACTTTCTGAGGCACTGGGTGTTAGGACTTCGACATATGAATTGGGAGGGGATGGGTACACAACTCAACTCCTAACACTGTCGTGATGAACTCATATGCTACATGTTTCTATGCCAAGTGTTATCTTGGATTTCTTCAACTTGCATCTTGCTTTAATTCTTGGCTTAAAACTCTGTACAATGTAGTGGATCCACTTGAAAAATCTTGCTAATGGGGCCAGCTGGTATGCAGTGATAGGGCAGCACTCTGAAGTGCTGGCCCTACATGAGAGGGTCTCAGACTATGTCCTGAGGGCTCCCTGTACACGCTGGGTGTGTAGCACACATGTACCCATGATTAGGCCTGGCTGAGGCTGGGGGTGAATGGCGGTGTGAGGCTGGGGGTGAATGGCGGTGTGAAGGCCCTGAAGGGGATGCCTCCCTAGAAAGATAGTAGAGGGATAGACAAGGAAAAAGATCTTACTAGCC
>NW_006160167.1:119252-135210 GCF_000334495.1 Tupaia belangeri chinensis | reverse complement strand
TGTCTCTATCCCTGAAACAGCATGTTGCAGCCTGAGATCTGCTTTGGCAACTGTAGAAATTCCTTGACAGGTCTCTAAACTGCTCCAGTGGACACACCTATGACAGCTGTGACCTATCTGTGAGTCATATTTTGCCTTCAGAAGGATCCCAAAGTATATTAGCTGACTAAACATATCTGGGAAATGCAACCACCTGGGGAGTGAGGAGCCTTCCGACTTTAGAAGCCCAAGATATTTACAGACAGAAAACGGGATTGTAGAGAATATGGGAAAAGCCTGATGTTACGGGAAGTCCAGGGAAAAGCATTCATTTATTTGCACAAGTTCTTATTTGAGGACCTAAAGATATGGGAAAGAAAAGGGCACATACAAGGAATTTTTACAATAATTATGATAAAAAGAGTGAAGGAATTTAATAGCTGGCAATAAATAAGGAACATTAAAGGGCCAGCTGGTGGTATAGGGGTAAAACATGATGCTCTAAGAGGTTGGCCCACAATGCGATGTTTCCAGGTTCATATCTGGAGATCCGCCCAGGGTAATGTACCTATGATCCAGCCTGGATGAGACCAGGCGTCATGACCCTGTCAGGGATGCTATTCTATATTTGTCTGTCTGTCTCTCACTCATGAAACCAATAACTAAAACTATTGATAATAATAATAATAATAATAAAGGAACACTAAAGTATTAACTTTCAAAAGGGGCCAAGGAGTACTCTCTAATGAAGTCACATTGAAGCTGAGACCTCAGAGATTCAGACAAGGCTGTTCCAGGTGGTAGGAATGGGCTTGTGCAAAGGGCTTGGGTTGGGGGAGAACTTGGCGTGTTTAAGGAAAAATAAGCAAACATTCAGTGGAGGAGGTAAAAGGTGAAGTCGGAGACTAAGGTGTGGGCCTGACAGTGCAGGGCTTGGTGGGCTAAGACAGGGAAGAGGGGGACCAGCAGTTAGCATAATGGCTATGTCGCTGGACTCCCACGTAGTCTATCACAGTTCGCGTCCCGGACCCGGTGGCTTAAAACTCATGCTGGGCGTGTGTGCGTGCATGCCCAAGATCCCGAGAGGAGAATGGAGAAGGGATTGAGGCATGGCCATCCCCTCTGGGGGGTGATTTCTCGCTTTCTGTCTCTGTCTCTGTCTGTCTGGCAAGCACAAGCGCCCTATGGCAAAAACCTCTCCACACACACACACACAAAAGACAGGGAAGAGGACCTCATAGTTGCTAGTATGAAAAACTACTGATCTAAATATCAATAAGGGAGTAAATCCAATAATACCCACAAATAAGGGTTTGGATAAGTAAATGTTGGTCATCACATAATATGCTGCTGTGAGTAGGGATCTAGAAAGTTTTTTATGTACTGACATGGGTGAGTCTCTGAGATATATAGTCAGTTTCAGGGGTTTTTTTTAGAGGTTTTTGTCTTAGGGCACATGTGCTCACTGGAGAGAGAGACAGTGAGAGGAAAGTGAGAAATCATGCCGGTGAGTCTCTGAGATATATAGTCAGTTTCAGGGGTTTTTTTTAGAGGTTTTTGTCTTAGGGCACATGTGCTCACTGGAGAGAGAGACAGTGAGAGGAAAAGTGAGAAATTATCCCCCAGGGCTAATGGGTACGCCACAACTCCCTCTCCTTCATTCTCTTCCTGGGATCTTAGGCATGCACACACAGGCACGCCAGGGTGAGTTTCAAGCCACCGGGTCTAGGACTTGAACCATGGTAGGCCATATGGGAGTCAGTGACATAACTACTATGCCATCTGCTGGCCCCCATATAGGCAGTTTTTAAAAGCGAGGTACAGGGGGCCAGCAAATGGTGTAATGGTTATGTTGCTGGACTCCCACATAGTTGACCATGGTTTGAGTGCTGGAAAAAAAAGAAAAAGAAAGAAAGAAAGAAAGAAAGAAAGAAAGAAAGAAAGAAAGAAAGGAAGGAAGGAAGGAAGAAGAAAGAAAGAAAAAGAAGCAAGGTACAAAATCATATATAATATTCCCTTTTCTTCAAAAATTTTGTGAAAAATACATATTATTAAAAAATTATGCATAGATTTTAAAACTTTTTGCACCAAAATAAACTTAATTCCATGACCTCTTTGAGTTTCCCTCATATGTATCATTCGTGTATGTGTAGTATGTGTGTGTATTTGCTTGTGTGTCAGTTTGGGTCCTCTGGGAAGCAGGTACTAAGATGCAAGTATAAATCCAAGAGAGTTATTGAGGGAAAAGCCTACAGAGAGTAAAGGGGAGAAGGAGCAGGAGCAAGGTAGGACTACACTAGCTAAAGAAAGGGTGAGGGAAGGGCTGGGTAGAAGAACCTCAGATGCAGAACAGCTCTGGGAAAACCCTCAGCTGCAGAGCCCAGAGTGCCCTATAAGGGGCTTGTGTCAGGCAGACTGGCCCAGCTCAACTATCCCCACTGGGTTATATCCTCTGCTGGGGGCATCCTGGGGAGAGAATGACCTCAGCCTGACTGCTGCAGGGGGCCCCAAAATGTAGCAGCTGGAGGCTGTCAGCTCAGGACACTCCTCACAGCAGGCTCTCCCTTGCAGACAAATCTGAGTCCTGCAACTTGATGGGTACCACAGATTCAAAGGCATGGGATGTCTTAGGAAGGAGGTACAGAACAACATGGCGACATTGGCCATGCCTGGGAGGAGGACCTGGTTGGCTGGAGCACAGAAATGGAAGGTAGACGTTTTATCATAAAGTTTTTTACACTTATTTGATTTATTTTTATTTTTAATTCCATGGCCTTTAGTATATTCATATCATGCAAATGCCACCTCTATACAGTTCCAAAGCATTTCCATTGCCACGAAAGGAAACCCTGTACCCATTAAGCAATTGCTTGTCATTCTTTCTCCCTCCCCCACCTCTGATAACATCCAATCTGGTTTCTATCCTAATAGATTTACCTATTCTGGATATTTCATATAAATGAAGTCATACACTATGTGATCGTTTGTGTTGGCTTCTTTCACTTAGCCTACTGCTTTCAAGGTTTATCATGTAATAGCATGTATCAGAATTTCATTCCTTTATGGGGCTAAATAATATTTCATTGTACCTGAATATGCTACCATTTGTTTATCCATTTGGTGGGCATTTCAGTTATTTCAACCTTTTGGTTATTAACGATTAGTGCTGCTATGAATGTGTGTGTGTGTGTGTGTGTGTGTGTGTATTTGTTTGAGTACTCATTTTTAATTCTTTGGGATACGTCTACCGAGGAGTATAGTTGCTAGGTCATGTAGTAATTTTATGTATAGTTTTTGAGAAACCATTCTCCAAAGTGACTGTATCGTATTTACATTCCTGCCAGAGATGCCAGTTTTTCCGTATCTTCTCCAACCTTTGGTATTTTTTCCTTCCTCTTCTTCTCCTCCTCCTCTTTCTTCTTTGTTGACAGTCACCATCTCAATGGGTGGGAAGTAGTATATTATTTTGGTTTTGATTTGCATTTTCCTAATGATCAGTAACATTAAGCATCCTTTTCTGTGTTTATCCTATGTTTGTATATCTTCCTTTGAGAAATGTATATTTAAATTCTTTGCCCATTTTTTAATTGGGTTGTCTTTTTGTTGATGATGAATTATTAGAGTTCTTTATATAATACAGATACTAGACACTTCTGACCATTAGATTTTTTTTAAGACAGGCTCTTGCTATATAGTGATCATCCTACCTCAGCCTCCTAAATAGTTGGGACTACAGATGTATACCCCTGAGCCAGGCCTTTAGGGTGGGCTGGAAATTGAACCCCGGCCACCAATGTGGCCTCAGACTGCTGAGCAGTGGCATCAGTCGGCACAGACCACTGTGGCTGAGCTTCATCATTTGCTTTATAATCCATGTGAATCTATTACCTCCTTAAAAGAGAAATACAATTAAAATGCAAAAAAAAAAAAAAAAGGAATGGGGAGATGGAGATGGGAAGCCAGTCGATGGCCGTGGTCAAGGCACTAGGCCAACCGCCATTTGAGTTCCTGTGGCTTGAAAATCACACTGGGTGTGTGTACATGCATGCCCAAAGTCCCAAGAGGAGAATAGAGGAGAAGGGATTGTGAATCGGTCTTTCTTTCTGGGGATTGACTTCTCACTTTCCCTCTTTTTCTCTCTCTGGCAAGCATTCACCCTTTGGCAAAAATCTAAATGAAGAAAAAGAAGAAGAAGAAGAAGAGGAAGAGGAAAAGGAAGAGGAAGAAGAGGAAGAAGAGGAAGAAGAGGAAGAAGAAAGAAGGAATTGGGGTTCTTGCTGAAGTTCCTGGGCAAGGATACCATTTACCTAGAGGAGAGGCAGGCTTGACAGGGTGTAGGAGTGAAGGAATTAAGGGTTTGGTTTTGGACATGTTAAGTCTGAGATGCCCATGAGTCATCTTAAGCTGCTGTGCTGCTTAGGGAGTGTGATCCATGAGTCTGGAGTTTCAACTTGAGCTTCACTCTTTTCATGCAAAATACTGCCAGTGTCTGTGAAGAACAACGGCCATTTTCAGGTGAGGAGAGGAGGCAAGCACCTCCCTTGTAGGGGGAAAAGAGAGTACAAAGGCATGGCTGAGAATGGTTGAGTAAGATGCCACAGAGGCTTTAAGCCTGAGAATGTCATGACATAATTTGCATCTTAGAAAATAACAATAAAACAGATCAGAGGGAGGCAAGATGGAATCAGTTAGAAAGTTATCTCTGGACTCAAAAAGTTGAACATATGCTGGGCCATTGGGTTGGGAGAGGGGATGACTTGAATGTGGAGAGAATGTGGGGGTGAGTGGGTAAATTAACCTCAAGTAACTCCCAACTTCCTGGCTTCAGTCACTGGGTGGGTGATGGGCCCTGTCCTGAAAATAAATGAAGGAGGAGCAAGACCATGCCGTTGTAAGGAGGGGCAGGCAAATCCCTAGTTACCTTAAACTTGACTTTGTTCCCAGAGACAGGTCATAGCACACAGCAGTCCTGTGCTGGGGACTGCAGGAAGTTCACCTTCTGCCACCGTTGACTTGGACAGTCCCTCCATGGCCTCTCCAGACCCATCACAAAAGCCTCATCAATTGTCAGAAGACCATCTTGTGCCCAACCCCACCGTTCTGTTCTGACTGCACACACCCCTGCTGTGTCCTCCTGTCTTCTCCCCTGGCTCCAGTCCTCCCTATATGCATCTATCCTTGGTGCAGAGGCCAAACTGACCATCTGTTCTGCAAGTTCTGCAGCCATTGTGAGTCTGCCTTCTCCCCAGGCTCTGCCAAAACCACTCATGTGGCCCGGACCATGACCCAGAAGTAAAACACGATGTTCTGAGAGACTGACTCATGTGAGAAGGCTTCAGGTTTGTGTCCAGATACCTCCCTGAGTACACTGGACATGCACGTGCCCATGATCTGGGGCTGGCAGAGGCTGGGGGAGGATCAAGGCATCAAGACCCTGTCAGGGGTGTACTCTCTCTCTCTCTTTTTTTCTCATGGAGAAAATAAATAAAACAAACTCTAAAAATGAACCTGACAGTGAATGGCTTCTTAAATCCAAAGCAGGCTTCTGGTCACTCTTCATTTCAGACCCAACAAGAGTACTCTCCTGATCCAGCCCTCCCTTCAGTCACCTCATCCCCTTAAACCTTCTCAGAGTCCCTCTCTGTCCTGAACTCCTAGTCTGGGAGTCTGTGCCACACACTCAGCACTTGTAGTGCTCTGGGCTCTTCCTCCCTGGCCTTCCCAACTCCAAGGGTGTCCTGTGCAGAGAGAGGCCAGGTGCCAGGGAGACAGTGGTGCGTCTGCCTTCACTGTCACCGACCACAGCTCTGTTTCCTTGACATTCTTGGTTTGATAAAGAAAGAAAAGTGCCCAAGTGATGGAGCATGAACCACCTGCTGCTCCCTCAGCCCCAGGCAAGTGCCCTAAGCAGCCGTGGTGTCTGAGGGCAGCTGGGCTGAGGTGGCCCACACAGGGGTTTCCAAACTGCACCTGAGAAGTTGCCCTGGTAGCACAGAGCTGCATGGAGGGCTGGGGGTGGCTGGGACCTTCCTTCCTTTCACCTCTACAACCTTCCCACCCGCCTTTCCTTACAGCTGGAGCTCCACCTGTGAATACAGGAAGGCTGGCTTGGTAGACACCTGAGAACTTTTTGTTGTTGTTTTGTTTTTTTCTTTTTTATTGCCGGAGGGTGTATACGCCCACCAGAGACAGAAAGGGAGAGAGAGAATATCCCAATGGAGTGTGGTCATACTAAAATTCCTTTCTCACCATTTTTCCAGCCAGTTGGGATTTGGGGCATGCATGCACATGTGCCCAGAGTGTTTTCAGCTGTCAGGGCCAGGATTCAAATCATGGTTGGCCCTGTGGGTTCTGGCTCCCTATGCATAGCACTTAACTGCTGCACTATAGGACTGGCCCTGCTTTTCATTTTTTTAAAAAATATTATCTAGAAAAGTTTAGGTTTGAGAGTTAGGAAAGAATTATTACTTTCCTAATAAAACTAAAGCTTCAATCTTTCAAGGTTAGCTACAAGAGAAGACTTTCTGTAAAGTGAGAACATTTTCACCTTAAGTATCTGACTCTCGTCCCCAGGAATCAATCTTCTCGGGGGTATCTTGTCTAAACTGATCACTGCTACACAAGACTTTTGTTTAAACAAGAGGTGACCAAAGACTCCAGGCTAACTCAGGGTTGCATCTGTCTACATAGGAAAATGGCTCAGTCTGGCTGAATAGATGTCACCTGCTTATAGGCTGTTAGCCCGAGACTTACCTGAATTTGCTAAAGAGTCTTGAACTTTCCAGCTCCCCGCCTCATCTCCCACTTTGGTCTATGCTACCGCTACCATCTCCTGGGAAAGGAGCCACAGCACACCAATGATGCAGTCACCACAAGCAGGCAGGGAGTTAGGCAGAATTCCAAATGCGGAGGTCTGAGAAATACCACCTGGCCTGCTTCCCTGCAGACATTGAGGGGCCGCTGTGGTATGATGTGGGGTCATGGGACAGACCCTCTTGCCCTCAAATTATCTCCTCCTAAAGGTGCCTAAAATGTCTCCACCAGGAATCTGTTACTTTTGGCACTCAAACATTTCCTAATAAGTGCAGATACCCCACAGTCTGGTAACACCTTCCTTTGACTGCTAGATCTGGGTGATGTGGAAAAGAACATCGAGTTAGTGTGGTTTTTGGTTTTTTAATTTTATTTTTTCAATGGATATAAAATTCACGTAACATAAAATTAACCATTTTAAACATTTAAAAGTACACAATTTAGTGACTTCCATATATTCATGATATTACACAAATATTACCTCTATCTAACTCCAGGGCACTTCATCACCCCACAAAGAAACCCTACTGCCCTATAAGCAGTAACTCCTCTTTCCTTTTTGTCTAATCCTCTGTTATCCATGAATCTATATTCTATTTATATGGATTTATCTATTGTTGTATTTCATGTAAATAAAATTATACAATATGTGGCTTTTTGTATCTTGCTTCTTTCACTTAGTGTCATGTTTTCAGTTTATCCATATTGTAGCATGCATCAGCACTTCATTCCTCTTCATGGCCAAATAATAGCCTATTGAATGGATATACCACATTTTGGGTTCTGTTCCTCTGCTGATGGATATTTGGGTTGTTTCCACGTTGTACCCATCATGGTTAATGCTGCTATGGACATCATATACAAGTTTTGTTTGATCCCCTCTTTTCAGTTCTGGGAGAACTTAGGAGTGGAATCGTTGGGTCACAAGATAACTTTATGTTTAACTTTTTGAGGAATTGCCAGGCTTTTTTCTAGGACAGAGTTTTTTTTTTTTTAATTAATTAATTTATTTATTTTTGGAGAGGTTTTCGCTAAAGGGCGCGTGGGCTCACCAGACAGACAGAGAGAGACATAGAGCCAGAAAGTGAGAAATCACCCCCCAGAGGGGATGGTTACGCCGCAATCCCTTCTCCTCCATTCTCCTCTTGGGATCTTGGGCACGCACGCACACGCACCCGGCATGAGTTTTAAGCCACCGGGTCCGGGACACGAACCACGGTCGACTACGTGGGAATCCAGCAACATAGCCATTACGCTAACTGCTGGTTCCCTAGGACAGAGATTTCACAAATGTTTTGAGAGGGGAGAGGAAGCCCTGCCACAGGGGCTGCCAGGGAGTGAGAAGATTAAACAGTGAAAATGAAAAAAGAGGTAGGAGAAGCGGCAACTATCCAGTCGTCCCAGAAGCTGAATGATCACTGCAGTCAACAACTGAATTTCTACCCTGAGACCCCTACTCCTCTTCCTACCATCCTGTGCCTGACACTGAGAGGCCTCTGGTGAGCACTGGTTGGCTGGATGGCTATCTGCAAAGCAAGAATTCTTGCCCGCACTCTAATCTTTTTTTCTCCATTCCATTTTCAAAGCCTGGTCTTGGTCTTTGTCATCCTCTGACTGTAAGGAGAAGGTTATTTCAAGATCCCAGCTTTGTCTCTGTGTACTAGTATAGCTGTCAGGTACCTCCTCGCCATCTCCAGAGTGTGGTGCATTTGGAGGCTGGACACTCACAAGGTTAAGGTAACAGAAGCGTGCCTGGGGATGTGCCTTGAGGCAGAGGAATGAGACTGAGACCCTTGAGTCTAATTCCTTACAGGAGTTAGCCAAGGCGTGCCATCCAGGCAGAGTGGAAGATCTGTTTGCTTGGCAGATCTGGACTGTGAGACTGGGCCATGAGGGCACTTGCCTTCTCTGCCACTTGCCAACCTACCTGTAGCAAAGACTTTTCCATCTCCATCCAGGGAAAGGCTGGTGGTTCCAAATGGGATGGAAGTCTAGGGGGATATTAGGACTCAAATTGGGGAGGGGGCTGAAACAGCTACAAGATTTAGGACCCCAAGGGAAGGGGTGAAGAGAAAGAGACCTCAAAGAGAGGACAGCAATCTGAGGTTGGGGACAAAACAGGAGGACGTTTTCATCCCTGAACATTTGAATGACCTCTCTGTGCTTATTGAGTCATCGTTTCCCACAACAAGCCAATAACAAGAACATCCAAAGTGATTCTTCCAAAACAGGACCTGGATCATGACACTCGTGCACTCCAAACCTTTGAGTGATTTCCCATCTCGCTCAGATTAAAAGCCAAAGTCTTTAAAATAGCCCATGTGGCCTACAAGGTCTGGTCTCTCCCTCAGACCTTTAGCTCTTTCTCTGGCCTCTTCTTTCTGACTCCTCCTTGTTTACTCAGCCCTAGCTGCCCCAATCTTCCTGCTGTTCCCTGGACCTGCTCCTGTGCCTTTGCATACCCTGTGTTCTGCTAAGATACCCCCACTCATGCCCATGTGGCCAGTAGCCTCACTTTTGCAGGTCTCTGCTGAAATGCTGCCATATGGGTGAAGCCTTCCTTTAGTATTATTGTAACATAGCAATTCTCTCCCTACCCTCTGGACTTCCCGATCTTCCTTGCTCTGCAGCATTTTTTCTGTATATAGAACTTACGATCCAACATACTTTATATTTACTTTGCTATCTTTTTTCATTCATATGTAACTCCAAAAAGGCAAAGACTTTTTCTTTTCTTTTTAAGATTTATTTCTCTCATGCGAGAGAGAGGAAGAAATACAGACAGATAGGAACCCTTCACAGAGTCTCACCATACCACACTTCTTCTGCCACGGCCTCCCACCCACCCAGGATCATGCACTGCCACATCCAGCATGTTTAGGTCGACCCAGGACCCAAATCCAGGCCTTTCATGTGGCTCTGGCATGGCACAGTGGTGTCTACCACCTGTGCCACTGAGGCTGGTTTTCTTGTTATTTTGTTCTCTAATGTATCCCTAGCTCCTAAACCCATGTTGGGCAAACTGTAGGCCTTCAATCAATATTTTTAAGTGAATGAATAAACAACTTATTGAAACTATTTTTCCTTAGAAACAAATATATCCACATTAAAAAATCATTTGTAGAGGCCAGCAGGTGGCGTGGTAGTTAAGGTGCTGGACACTCAACCATGGTTTGAGTCCTGGACCTGGTGGCTTGCTTTCTCGCTTTCCCTCTCTCTCTCTGTATGTGTCTTGCTCTGGTTAAATTAAAATTAAAATTAAAGTAAAGTAAAATAAAACAAAACAAATGAATGAATAAATAAGATTAAATAAACAATTCTTTTAAAAATCACTTGGATTTTCTTGATACCTTGTTTTATTTGGCGAATATCATTGAAAAATCATTTTATCATTATGATTGAGAGCTACCATGGTGGAGGTGGTCCTCTAAGGCCCGTATCTGACCACACTGTGTCTTATAAGAGGCACCTTGCTGCAACAGAGGCTGCTGTGCTTAGCACGGTGCTCCTGCGGACTGCATGTCAAATCTATAAATATTATGAAGAGCTTTCCTTGTAATAGCATGATGACAAGCCGTTACCTCCTCTCATAGATAATGCGGGCTAAACCCAAGGTCAGAATTCAGGGGAAATGCCTCCAATGTTTTTGGAACTGGGAAAGGCCTTTGATAAACGGTTGACCTCTGTCCCCACAGCTGCCCACCTCAGAGAAAGCCTGACTGCTGAACATAGAATGTCTGACATAATGAGGCCTTCTTGGCTCGCCAGGACCTGCTGGCCTCTGTGAGTCACAGAGTCAAACTGACTTAGCTCCCTGCTCTGCAGTTACAGGGACCAACTCAGCCTACATTTTGGGTCGTCAGAAAAGTCGTGATGTGTTTTTGCATAGAAAAACAAAAAAAGTGCATGTCATGACTTTTCCAACTACCCAGTACTTTAATGTCAAGAGTCCAGCTAAGAGAAGTGAGGCATGTGCACACACACGTGTGTGCATGTATGTGTGTACAGTGGGTGGTGATCATTTGAGAGGACGGAAAGAGCATGCTGGTTTGGGAGGTCAGAGACAGTGAGACCTGGATTCAAGTCCTGGCTGGGCCATATCTGAGTTATTAACTGTGGGAAGGTCATTTTGTCTCTGTGAGTGCCACACTTATGACTAGTCAAATGCCAGGGACTTGACCCACTGCTTCAGAGTCTTTCTAAAAGCATTAAAATTCTATAGTTTCAGTGACCCATGGCTGTACTCAGACCACTGAGTGGTCCATGAAATGTGTTAGCTTATTTTTGGCCATGTTCAGCTGAGTATTTTGTTTAAGTTTATTATTTTTTTCCATGAGTGAGAGAGAAAGAGAGAGAGAGAGAGAGAGAGAAAAGAAAGAGAGCCCACTCTCAACAGGGTCTTTATGGGGTGCTTTGCACTAGCCTCAGCCAGCCTGGATTATGGGCAGGCGTAAGCCAGCAGTACAGGGGAAGGTCTCAGGAACCCTGGACCTCCCCATGTGCATGAGCCTCACAGTGTCATTTCTGCTGTGCCACCATCTGGCCCCCAAGCTGAGTATCTCTTCTGTCTCTGGAATGGGGGTTGTAATTTGGTTGTTGAGGGGGAATCCTTTTCCTTCCAGCAGACCCTGGAAGGGTTCGGATCCATTTACCTCCCTGATTTTATAGTTATTTTAAAAAAGGTGGGGTCAGCAGGTTGCATAGTTAAGACACAGGACTCCCATGTGGCCAATCATAATTTGAGTCCCAGACCCAGGAGATTGAAACACAACAGGCGAGTGCATGCATGTCCAAAATCCCAAGAGAAGAGTGGAGGAGAGGGGATTGTGGTGTGCCCAACCTTCCAAAGGGTCAAAAGGTGATTTCTTGCTTTCTCTCTCTCTGTCTCTTTATGTTTCTTTGGAGGAGTGTATATGCGCTGTATAGCAAAAATCCCTAAAAGAAAAATGTGAGTTTGTGTGTGAGTGTGTATGTGAGAATGTGTGAGTCTGAAGATATGTGTATGCTGGGTGTGTGTTGTAAGTGTGCATAGCAGCAAAATGTAGCAAGATATCAGGCTCCCAGCCATGCCTCTGGATGGGTGGACATGGACTGGTCATGGAGTGGGCCTGGGGCGGAGGGGGCCCATGCGTTCACACTCAGGTGTGTGCTTCCTCTCTGCACCGGCTGCATGGAAGCTGGACTGGCGGCCTAAATGGTTTCAGAAACCCAGCAAGGTGGTCCGGAAGGTGAGGGGGAGAAGGGAGTAGGTTCGCCTCCTCATCTGTTTGACTCACAGCTGTAACTTGTCAGCACACTGCCAGGTTTTTTGTTTTTCAGTCCAATGAAGCTTTTGTTGGATGTTTGAGTGAAAAGCATGGTACACTCACACAATCAAAACCCTCCTGTCAGGGGATGGAATCAGTCTTTATTGTATGAGCAATTGTACGTTCCTGAAAGCTAGAAAGTATAATTTGAGGTGCAGGATCTAAAAAGGCTTCTGTTATTAGACAGCTTGGATGCATTTTACGTGTGTATAAGAAGGAGAGAGAGACATAGATTACCTTTGCACAGCCTTCACCCACCATCTGAGCTGGGTGGCAGCTCACCTCACAGGGGACAGTGACACCGGGCTGGGAGGAGCTGGATCCTCCATGCTTTAGGAGAAAGGCTGTCACTGTCTCTGATAAAGTGCCCAGTGCTGTCTGGGGTCTGGAGAGTGATGAGTATGTGCATTACTGGGGCCCAGCAAGTTCTAGGGGCAGAGTGACTCTGACTTGTTACCAATGAGCTATCTGATCCCTGGACTATCTCCACTGGGGTCACCTACAAGATGCCCTGACCTTAAACCTCCAGGGTTGAAGCATGTGCCCCTGACCTCACCTGGATCCAGTCATTCACTGACTAGTGTCACTCCCCTTGTGTCTTCAAGATTGAGCACCTGCCTTTCTGCCACCTTCCAGCTGCCCCAAACACGATTCCTGATTTCAGTTTCCACAGAGACAGTCCCAACATCTTTGTGTTAGGACTTTGGGTCTCCAGAGCTGTAAGATAATAAATTTGGGTTTAAGTGTTTAAACTCATGCTCATCTGTTAAAGCAGCAATAGGAAACGAATACATCATTAAGGTTGGGGGTTCCTCTTGGGCTACAGACAATAGTTCTCCCTTCTTTCCTATGTCATCAAAATGTCTCTTTCCTGGAAACTCCACGAACACATAGATGTCCAGTTATTTCTCTTATCTTTTTTAAAAAATAGAAGTGCAACATTTCTCTATATTCTACTGTAGCTATCAGCCCATTTCTTTGCTACTCCTTTTGCAGCCACCTAACCAGACATTTTACCCTTCTACTCCTACTCCACTGAAATTGCTCTTGCCAAGGGAACAGAAGACCTACAGTTACTATATACATCTAATGGTCCATTCTCATTTATCTTTTTGTTTGTTTTAATTTCAAGAAGATATGTGCATTTGCCAGAGAGAGACAAAAAGAAAAAACAACAACAACAACAAAAATACAGTTCCCAAAATGGGGCAAGGTCATGCCACAATCCCCTCTCCTCCATTCTTTTGGGATTTGATGATGCACATGTACCCAGAGTGTTTTTCAAGCCACTGGGGCCAGTATTCAAAATGACCAAGTGGGATCTGACTCCCTTAACCACTCAGCTATAAGGCTGGCCCTCTGGTGCATCTTTTTAGTGGACCCTTCCGAGCATTTGATGTAGCCGACTCGCCCTTACAGCCCTTTCTTCACAGTGCCCAGGACATCATACACCTTTAGCTTTCCTCCTATCTTGCTGGCTCCTTTTCTATTTCTTCTGTGGGTTCTTTCATCTCTTGGATCTCCCAGTCTCACTCCTCAGATCCCTTTTCTCCATCTATCGTCAGTGGCTCCAATGTCATGGCTGAAATGCCACCAATAGGCTAAAGATTCTAAACTTTATGGCTCCCGCCGATAACCCCCACTCCCGACCTTAAGCCGATACCTCCAGCTCCAGACTTGAGTTTACAGTAACGTGTCCAGCATCTCTACCTGAATGTCTAATCACTGTCTCTCACTTACTCCTCTACAGCTACACTTCTACTACATACCTGCTCCTCCCACAGGCTCTCCCACCTCAGTTAACATCGCATCATCCTTCCAATTTCCCAGCTAAAACACCTCGGAGTCATCCTTCTCTGTCACTCAGATCCAACATCAGCGAATTCCTTTGGCTCTGTCTAAAGAACACAGCCAGGGGCCAGCCCTATAGCCTTAGCCTAGTGGTTAAGGCAGCTGGATCCCAGATGGCCAACTGCAGTTTGAATCTTGGCCCTGATGACTTGGAAAACACATGAGGTGCATGAGTGTGTGCATGTTCCAAATCCCAAAAGGATGGAGAAATGGAGGAGATGGAATTGTGGCATGACCACATCCCCCAGGGAGTGCTTTCTCCCTCTTTACCTCTCTGGCAAATGCACATGATTTCTTGTCAATTAAAAATAAGGGAACCAGCAGTTAGCGTAATGGCTATGTCGCTGGACTCCCACGTAGTCGACCGCGGTTCGTGTCCCGGACCCGGTGGCTTAAAACTCACGCCGGGCGCGTGTGCGTGCGTGCCCAAGATCCCGAGAGGAGAATGGAGGAGAAGGGATTGCGGCGTGACCATCCCCCCTGGGGGGTGATTTCTCGCTTTCTGTCTCTATGTCTCTCTCTGTCTGTCTGGCGAGCGCACGCGCCCTACAGTGAAAATCTCTCAAAAAAAATAAAATAAAATAAAAATAAAAAGTGAGCATTTGACATTCTCTGGGCAGCCCCTGTGGAACAGTAGTAAAATGCATTGGGGTCTGGATCCCATGTGGCCAGCTGCTCTTCAAACCCAGCCTCTGCTCCTTTCCTTGCACATTGAATGTGTACATGCATGTGCATGCTCTGAATCCTGATGGGTGTAGAAGTGGAAGGAAAATATTTCATCATGACCCATCCCTTTGGAGTGTGCTTTCTCTCTCTCCATATGTCTCTGGTAAATGCACACACCCTCTGGCAATTAAAGAAAAAAGAATTTAACATTCACATTACTTCTACCATATTATACTTCTACTCACATATTTCATTTTGTCCTTTTCCTGGGTTAAAATGAAGGTCACATCATATCACTCTTTCAGCTATTTCCAAGAGTTTCCCATCTGACTTTGAGCAAAGACCAGAAAACTTTCAAGGTCCTACGAGGCTCTACCTGATCTGGCCCCTCGTACCTTCGGATACCATCCCTTACCACTTGACACTACAACTCCTGGTCCCTTGCTGGTCTCCAACATTCCAAGCATATTTCCACCTAGGATTGTTATACTTGCTGTTCTAATTCTATCATCACTTCACTTTTCCTGACATTGACCCCCTTACCTCTCTGTTATCAGGACCTTTGCACTTACACTAAGACTATACACACAATCCAGCATAATCGCTCCATCTCAGGATACTCAATCACTTCTGCACAGTCTCTTTTTTTTTTTTTCCTATCATGTAAACTAATGTATTCACAGGTACTGAGGATTAGGACACAGACACCTTTGGGAGCTATTATTTAGCCTACCACACTCCTCTATCTCAGAGAACCTTCTTCTAATTATTTGCACATCTCCTTTGTTTCCTTCAGATCAGCCCAAATGCCACCTTAACATGAAGACCCTCCTTGACCATCCCATAGCAAACAGTCACCCAAACAAACACTCCCCTGCATGCTCTTTCCTCCCTACCCTGGGTTCTTTTCCTCCATAGCACTCATCACTCATTAATATCCATGTTTTCTGGTTTGTTTTCTGTTTTTCTCAGTGAAAATGTAAGCTATGGGAGGACAGGGATGTCTTACTGCTAGATGCCCAGTAGTTAAACTATGCCCAGCACACTGTAAATATTCGGTAAATATTTGCAGAAAGAATGAATGGCTTACGGTGATGCCCCCCAGCAGTTAGATACTGTGTACTCAGCTGAGCATGCCAGGCTCCCCCTGTGACGAGCTGGCATCAGGCAAACCCCCCAAAGTGAAGAGTCAGAGCGCTACATTAACCCAGTTCTTCCTAACTGTTGCCATATAGTGAACACTTACACTTACACCTTGTGCATTCGTAAACCAAATACCATGCCTGTGTTGTCGCACCAGACCTCCTACCACTTAATGCAGGAAGTATAGGGCTCTCTCTCTC
>NW_006160167.1:110497-118114 GCF_000334495.1 Tupaia belangeri chinensis | reverse complement strand
ACGCCGGGCGCGTGTGCGTGCGTGCCCAAGATCCCGAGAGGCGAATGGAGGAGAAGGGATTGCGGCGTGACCATCCCCCCTGGGGGGTGATTTCTCGCTTTCTGTCTCTATGTCTCTCTCTGTCTGTCTGGCGAGCGCACGCGCCCTACAGTGAAAATCTCTCAAAAAAAAAAAAATAAAATAAAAATAAAAAGTGAGCATTTGACATTCTCTGGGCAGCCCCTGTGGAACAGTAGTAAAGCCCTATGCATTGGGGGCTGGATCCCATGTGGCCAGCTGCTCTTCAAACCCAGCCTCTGCTCCTTGAAAGGCACATTGAATGTGTACATGCATGTGCATGCTCTGAATCCTGATGGGTGTAGAAGTGGAAGGAAAATATTTCATCATGACCCATCCCTTTGGAGTGTGCTTTCTCTCTCTCCATATGTCTCTGGTAAATGCACACACCCTCTGGCAATTAAAGAAAAAAGAATTTAACATTCACATTACTTCTACCATATTATACTTCTACTCACATATTTCATTTTGTCCTTTTCCTGGGTTAAAATGAAGGTCACATCATATCACTCTTTCAGCTATTTCCAAGAGTTTCCCATCTGACTTTGAGCAAAGACCAGAAAACTTTCAAGGTCCTACGAGGCTCTACCTGATCTGGCCCCTCGTACCTTCGGATACCATCCCTTACCACTTGACACTACAACTCCTGGTCCCTTGCTGGTCTCCAACATTCCAAGCATATTTCCACCTAGGATTGTTATACTTGCTGTTCTAATTCTATCATCACTTCACTTTTCCTGACATTGACCCCCTTACCTCTCTGTTATCAGGACCTTTGCACTTACACTAAGACTATACACACAATCCAGCATAATCGCTCCATCTCAGGATACTCAATCACTTCTGCACAGTCTCTCTTTTTTTTTTTTTTCCTATCATGTAAACTAATGTATTCACAGGTACTGAGGATTAGGACACAGACACCTTTGGGAGCTATTATTTAGCCTACCACACTCCTCTATCTCAGAGAACCTTCTTCTAATTATTTGCACATCTCCTTTGTTTCCTTCAGATCAGCCCAAATGCCACCTTAACATGAAGACCCTCCTTGACCATCCCATAGCAAACAGTCACCCAAACAAACACTCCCCTGCATGCTCTTTCCTCCCTACCCTGGGTTCTTTTCCTCCATAGCACTCATCACTCATTAATATCCATGTTTTCTGGTTTGTTTTCTGTTTTTCTCAGTGAAAATGTAAGCTATGGGAGGACAGGGATGTCTTACTGCTAGATGCCCAGTAGTTAAACTATGCCCAGCACACTGTAAATATTCGGTAAATATTTGCAGAAAGAATGAATGGCTTACGGTGATGCCCCCCAGCAGTTAGATACTGTGTACTCAGCTGAGCATGCCAGGCTCCCCCTGTGACGAGCTGGCATCAGGCAAACCCCCCAAAGTGAAGAGTCAGAGCGCTACATTAACCCAGTTCTTCCTAACTGTTGCCATATAGTGAACACTTACACTTACACCTTGTGCATTCGTAAACCAAATACCATGCCTGTGTTGTCGCACCAGACCTCCTACCACTTAATGCAGGAAGTATAGGGCTCTCTCTCTCTCTCTCTCTTTTAAGAGATTTTTGCTATAGGACCCATGTGCTCGCAGGAGAGACAGAGAGACACAGAAAGTCAGAAATCATCCCCAGGGGGCATGACCATACTACAATCCATTCTCCTCCATTCTCCTCTTGGGATCTTGGGCACACATCCACATGTGCCTGACATGAGTTTCAATCCTCCAGGTCCGGGACTCAAACCATGGTAGGCCACGTGGGAGTCCAGCAATGTAACCATTTCTCCATCTGCTGGTCCCCAGGGCTCTCATTTTTCATAGGAGATCCCAGGTTTAAAGCTGCAAATGACTTGCCCCAAGTGCGAATTCACCGCTGCCCAGTCCAGAGCTCAGGTTTTAAAGCAGATAGCAGTGTCTTTCTGTCAAAGTCAAGAACAGTCTCCCTTCTGTTGTGGACATTGGAAATCATAAAATAATTTTATTTTTCTGCTCCTGGCTTCACAGAAGCCCCTGTCAGTTCCTCTACTTCCCCAGCGCACAGGGTTGGCAGCCTTAGCTCCTTCCAGGATGCCTGAGCCCACCCCTCCACTCCCTCCATTCCCCTTTAAGCAGTTTTGCTTTCTCAGTTACTTCCCTAAATGCCACCAAAGCACCAAGAAATAATGGGAGTCCAGGAAGGTCAAATGGTTTGTTGGACAACGGTCGTGTCCATGTTCGGCAGTGGAAGATCTCCTGTGATCCGTGGCATCTCTTAGGTTCTTTCTGAAGCAGGCCATGGAGGTGGTGGGTGTGTTATCTCCCATCTCTCTCTCCCACTGGTCTCAGCTTTGCTGCCTTTCAGCTCCCTGGTGCTCCTCTTCCACAGCTCTGTCCCGGCGGGCTGGACCAACGCCTCTAGGCCCCAATGTAAAGGTTTATCAAACATCACGTTCTGCGTATCAATTAAACTGAGCCCAGCAACACAAGTTTTGTTTTTGGCCATTGCCATAAGTAAAAGTGCTTGCTGGAGAGATACAGAGACACAGAGAGAGGGAAAATGAGAAATCCCCATGGAGGGACAGGGATGGCCACGCCGCAATCCCTTCTCCTCCACTGTCCTCCTGGGATTTTGGTCATGCATACACATGTGCCTGGCACAATGAGAGCTCTTGCATTGAAAAGGGTAATGAGTTTGAAGACAATTTCTGTGGACTTGTAATTTTCTAAATCCCTCCTAGTTTTTATACTGGTGTTCAGAGATTTTCCTTCTTTACAATTTTATTTCCCATAATCTTAAGGTCGTGAGGCTTTTCCAGTGTTTATTTGTTTTTCAAATCTATAAACTTGCGTTGCTCCTGACTTATATTACCTCAAGGCACAAGCCCAGAATGACGATCAATTAGACTATGGAGACCAGCAGCGGTGACTGGCAAGCATTAAAGTCAAGGGGACACAAATAATGAAAGATCATTTGCTTTCAGCTCAAGGCTGCTTCTCTTCTTTCAGGCAGACCTCAAAGAATCAATCACTTTGGCTTTTCCTAAGAGATTCCAGACCTTTCTTAAGAGCTCACTCCTCAAAATGAGGAAGGTGCTTCTCTTCAACAAAATTGCTCAAGATGCAGTTTTAGCTTTGCCCCCTTATGTTGTTTTCTATCTCCCAGGTTAGCCTTTTTAGGTTAGATTTTTATTATTATTTTATTATTTTCCCTTTGTTATTTTCTACTGTTATCATTATAATCTTTCTTTTTTTTTTGGAGAGGTTTTTCGCTATAGGGCACGTGTGCTCGCCAGACAGACAGCGACAGCGACAGACAGAGAGACAGAAAGCGAGAAATCACCCCCCAGGGAGGATGGTCACACCGCAATCCCTTCTCCTCCATTCTCCTCTCAGGATCTTGGGCACGCACGCACACGCACCCGGTGTGAGTTTTAAGCCACCAGGTCCGGGATGCGAACCGCAGTTGACTATGTGGGAGTCCAGCGACATAGCCATTACACTAACTGCTGGTTCCCTATAATCCTTTCTTAATACCATTTTTTTTTTTTATCCATTCGCCTTTGCCCTCCCTTTTTGAAACCATGTACTTCAGAGTTATCGCACCAAATGCTCTATGGCTATTAAATAAATGCTTTACACTAATGAATGTTACATCACATCTCCTGTAAACAAACTGCTCGTTTTTTTTAATTGCCAGAGACCATGCAGAGTGGGGCATGGTCACACCACAATCCCTTTTCCATTTCTACTTCTGGTTGGAATCTTGGGCATTGTGTGCATATGGAGTGTTTTTCAAGCCATCGAGGCAGGATTTGAACCACAGTCAGGCATGTGGAATCCAGTTCCCTTAACCGCTAGGTTACAGGGCTAGCCCTGAACAGCTCATATTTCTCAGGCATTTACCAAATGCCAGTTCAGTGCCAAACACCTACAATGCATTATCCTGTTGAATACTCAAAACTATCATGTGAGGTCATTTGAGGGACTGGGATTAGGGGGAAACCAAGAAGGTGCCCAGGGCATAAAACCTAGGGAGATATTTACCTTCAGGGTCACAGAAGTGCAGCATCAGCACCTGGGAGAGTCCGACCTTGGCTGCAGCCTGGTCTTCACTATCATCTCCATCTCCATCTTAATTTATAAGGCAATGAGGCTTACAGAGGGCAGGTCACTTACCCAAGGCCCAGAGGTAAAGGAGAAACAGAATATGAACCCAGGACTGGTTGACTCCAGAGCCCAAGCTTACAGGAATTCTAATAACTATGTACCCAGAGTATCCAAACAGCTTCGAAAGGTGCCATTCTCAAATATGAAGAGACGGCCAACCATCTTCAGCAGTCTGAGGAAAGCTTCCAACACAAATGCCAGAGAACTGAGCAAACAGAAAAGAAAGCCCAGGAAACCTCAAAGCTGAAATAATTCAGAAAGCAGAATAAAACTTAAATAAACTAACATCCATGTCCTTGAAGATTTAGTAGATGTAGCACCCACGAAACAAGAACAGGATTAAAAAGGAGCATTTGGAAAGCAAACAAACAAACAAATAGAACATACTATCCTACCCCTCCTCTTTTTTTTTTTTTTTAAATTATTGCCAGAGAGCACGTGCACTTACGAGAGAGACAGAGACAGAGAGAGCAACCTCCAATAAGACATGGTCATGCCGCAATCCCTTTTCCTCCATTTCTTCACCCCGTCAGGGTCTCGGGCACACATGCACATGCAGCTGTCATGTTTTTTGTTTGTTTGTTTTCAGGATTCAGAGAGAGCAACCTCCAATAAGACATGGTCATGCCGCAATCCCTTTTCCTCCATTTCTTCACCCCGTCAGGGTCTCGGGCACACATGCACATGCAGCTGTCAAGTGTTTCAAGCTGCCAAGGTCAGGATTCAAGCTGCAATATACCAGGTAGGATCTAGCTCCCAATGCAAAGTGCTTAACTGCTGCACTATGGGATGGGCCCTTTCTCTTTATTACAGAACAAACAATAGTTTTAATAATCCCCAAGTGGCATATAATCCTCAACCCAATATTTGACTTTGAAATTCATTTCGCTGTTGTATCTGACTACACGTAGGTCATAAATTACACTGTGAAAAGCCATATGCTTGTTTGCACATTTGAACACTGTCTGCCTCCCAGCTGCCACCTCCTCCAAGTCACAGGTGTACTTTGCTCCTTCTCTGATGAAAGCATCAACTGCAATGACATGATTCCCGCTCGTCGGTTTTGTCCTCCTCTGAATCCCCACTCTTGCTTGGAAGCATCTCTCAAACACGAAGGTCCCCAGCCTTCAATCGCTCTTTAGTCACTGACACAATAAGCATTTACTATACATTCCATGATGGTCTCAGTCCTTCCAGAGGGTGAAAATACCAGAAATAAACCCTGCCTTCAAGAAACTTAAAATCCAGGGACCAGCAGTTAGTGTAATGGCTATGTTGCTGGACTCCCATGTAGCAAGCGTGGTTGAGTCCTGGACGTGGTGGCTTAAACTCACACTGGGCGCATGTGCGTGCATGCCCAAGGTCCCGAGAGGAGAATGGAGGAGAAAGGATTGCGGTGTGGCCATCCCCACTGGGGGGCGATTTCTCGCTTTCTGCCTCTCTGTGTCTCTATGTCTTTCTGGTAAGCACACATACTCTATAGCAAAAACCTCTCCAAAAAAAAAAAAAAAGAAACTTAAAATCCAGTTAAAAGAGGAGGCCATGGGCAAAGACAAGAGACAAAACAACAACAACAAAAATGAAACAGGGGCCAGGCGGTGGCGCAGTAGTGACACAGATAGATCCGCGTAGGAAAGAGGCAGGTTCGCACCCTAAGTCTTCCCTGAACACAGCAGGTGCAGGCGCCATGCCTGTGACCTGGGCTGGCTAGAACTGGGAGTAGATTGCCACGGTGAGGGCCCTGTTGAGGATGCCTGTCTCTCTGTCTCTGTCATGGAAGAAATAGACAGCTAAACTACAGGACAGAGCTGTCTGCAGAACTCAAAGTGCAACTGCTACATGCAGGGCGATGTGCTATTTGCATCCCAAGTAGGGGAGACCAGGGATGCGCGGAGGGCCAGAGTCAGAGAGGTGAAACTTGCCCAGTGTACTCAGGGGTCGCATCCTATTTCAAATGACCTTTTTGGAGACCCCTTGACTCAACCCCAGCACTCTACCCCAGTCCCCCAAAGTCACATCCTCCTCTGGGCTAACGCTGGATTTGGGATGTGCCTCTGATACTTCAATCATCATGACAACTTGCAAGTGTTTACCTCTCTGAGCTGGGGGCGCCTCCAGGTCACCGGCTTCTAGCTTTGTATTCTGGCAGCTCTAGCCACGGCTCAGCCCAGAGGCTCAAGAATGTCTCTCTCTCTGTGTCTCTTTGTCTCTCTGGGGAACACATGCGCCCTATAGCAAAAATCTCTCTCTTAAAACAAAACAAAACAAAAAGAATGTGAGCTAAAGCAAAGAGTGAGTATTGTTTAATGTAAAGAGGAAAAAACGTCTGTGGCACAGTGTGGGATACTGGAAGGGGGTCTCCCTTACCCCCACACTGGCTTCCTCTTTTTTTTTTTTTTTTTTTTTTAGACATTCTGAGGGCATGTGTGCTCACTGGAGAGACAGAGAAACAGAAGGCAAGAAGTCACCGTCCCCCGAGGGATGGTCATACCGCAATCTCTTGTTCTCCATTCTCCCCTCAGGATTTTGGGCATGTAGGTGCATGCGCCCAGCATCTTTTAAGCCATCAGGTCCGGGACTGGAACCATGATCAACTACATGGGAGTCCCGTGATGTAAACATTACACCATCTGGTCCCGCATTGGCTTCCTCTTCCCCTCTGCCAGGTTTGCATCTGCACGTGGGAGAGGATGGGGGAGTCTCAGAGAGTTACCCCAGACAGTCCTTCTTAAGATCCTCAGGAGGAGAGGCTGAGCTCGGGCTGGGTCTGGCATGTTGTGCACCTCCAGAGAGTTTGCATGCTGCTCTCGAGGTCCTGGAGTGTTGGCTGCCAGAGCCGCCAGGTGAAGGCCCAGCAGGTTTAACACCATGTCCTCTCCCGATCTCTCCAAAATACAAAACCAACCAGCAATGACCTTGGGTAGGACCTCCTCGACCTGCTGGTCCAGGGCACCTGAGTTCGCCTTGTGAGGAAAGGCAGGAGCACCCAGGGATGGCTGCGACACACACACTCTGGGGCTGGCCCGCAGTGACTGGCCTGGCTGGCTCCATCTCCCCCCACGCTTCCTGGTGGTCTTCCCTACCAGCATTTAGCACCAGTCTTGCCATTGTAAAAGAGCCAGGCTGCGACGACGAGGCACAGCTACGGCCAACAGCGTTTGGCCTGCTCCCCTGTCCTGGTGGTCAAATAGTCATTGCTGCTGCTGCCACGGTCACTACTCTCCCCTCCTCCTCTCAGCACTCCCGCTCTCACAGGTAGGAGACGCAGAGCTTAGCAGCAGCCTGAAAATGACAGTTCTACCATGACTTGCATTTTTTATAACTCTGTTTTTCTCTTGACCCAATTAAAAAAAAAAAAAAAAAAAAAAAAAAAAAGTTTTGCGCCCTTTCCTCTGGGCCCC
>NW_006160167.1:109462-110041 GCF_000334495.1 Tupaia belangeri chinensis | reverse complement strand
CTCTTTACCCAAATAAAAAAAAAAAAAAAAAAAGCAAGCTTTGGTGCCTTTCCTCTGGGGCCCAGAGGCTGTGCTAGTTTGCCTGGCTGTGGGTGGAATGTGGTAACCAGAGAGTGTGCAGGAGGGACCCTCTGAGCTCGAGCAGAAGCAGGAGGCAGTGCTGAGCCAAGGTCAGGGGGAAAGTCAGTCTCACTGGGCTCCACTTCAAGGTCCTTGGGGACAGCGCTGGACTAGCAGTATGAACTACTCTCACATCAGTGCAGCTTACAGAGTCCTTCCCCCACCACCCCAAGCTGTCCGGAAACCACCTGAAACAGTTTGAGATAACTAGACCCACCTCCCTGAAAGATCCTGACTTCTTGGACGGGGCTGGGCTGGGGCCCGGGCACTGTATGATCAGAATGGGTGGCCAATGCTGAGATACAGTGGCCTGATGGGACTTAGCTGCTGTGTTCTCCCTTTCTTATAAAGTGGTCCTCCCGCCAGCCCCTGTGCAGGTGGAGGGACATGTGCTCAGGAGTTGAGTGACACAGGTTTGCCACCCCAGGCTGGGAGAGACCCTGGGCAGGTCATCTGGCA
>NW_006160167.1:106163-109448 GCF_000334495.1 Tupaia belangeri chinensis | reverse complement strand
GCATTCCTGGACCTCAGCTTCTTCATCTATAAGATGGGGAGATAGCACTAGTTCCCCTCCTCCAGCACAGAAGTGAGAGTAAAGGAGACCAGGTGTCATGTTAGGGTTTTCCTGAGAAATCAAACCACTTAAAATATATATGTACACACATACACAGAGGACTTCAACAAGTTTGTATAAGATGGAATTAAAGCACAAATTTAGGGCTGGCCCTGTAGTACAATGGTTAAACGTACATAGGGAGCTGGATCCCACATAGTTAACCTCGGTTCGAATCCTGGCCCTGGCAGCTTGAAAAACACACTGAGTATGTGTGCATGCATCTCCGAGTCCTGCTGGGATGGAGATGTGGAGATGGAAAACACTGGCGTGACCACACCTCACTGAGGATTACTTTCTCTCTTTGCCAGCCCTGTGCCCTGCCAACGTGCCATACCCTCTGGCAGTTAAAGAAAAAAGGCATGAGTTAATTTTGGTGAAAAAAAAAAAAAAGGAAATTTACACATTCTGAAGAACTCTGTGTAGTTTAGTGTGCATGTCTCTGTGTATTATACTGGGTCATTGGAAAAGCTGTGACATATGATTGCATAGAAAAACAAAAATACATCATGACTTTACAACGATCCAATATATAGTCATTACATAGCCATGTACCACAGAACATTTAAGTCAACAGTGGGATACACACACACACACACACACGTACACACACACATATATAATGGTGGACCATAAGATTACAGTAGGCTATCAAAATAGCATAGGTATACAGTGGGTTATACCATCCAGGTTTCTGTAAGTACACTCCATGATGTTCACACAATGAAACTGCCTAACAACACATTTCTTACAACATACTCCTGTCATTAGCAATGCGTGACTGTATGTATACCTAAACACATATACATATGTGTATATACACATGTATGTAGAGAGGGAGCATGTAAGGAATTGACTCCTGCTATTGAGGGGTGATAAGCCCCAAAATCTGTAGTTGGGGGGCCGGCAAGTGGTGTAGTGGTTAAGGCTTTGGACTCCCAATTGCTCCACTGAGGTTTGAGTCCAGGCCAGATAGCTTGAAACTCACATCAGGCATGTGTGCATGAGTGTCCAAAATCCTCAAAGAAGGGTGGGAGAGAAGGGATTGTGGTGTGGCCATTCCCTCTGGGGGTAATTTCTTGCTTTCTGTCTCTGTATCTCTCTAGTGAGCACATGTGCCCTATAGCAGAAATCTAAAAAAAATCAAAAAACAAAAAACAAAAACAAACAAACAAACAAACTGTAATCAGCAAGCTAGAGACCCAGAGGAGCTGATGGCTTAATTTCAGTGCCAATCTGAAGCTTAAGGCCCAGGAATCTTGGTGGCATAAACTCCAGCCCAAAGGCCAGAAAAGATGGTGGCCCAGCTTAGAGTAGTCAGATAGAAAGAGTTACCTCTTCCTCAAGGGACTGTCACCCTTTTTGTTGTATTCCTCCTCACCTGACTGTGAGACCCACCCATGTTAGGGAGCACAGTCTGCCGTACTCAGTCTATGGATTCCAGAAATAACTACACACTCAAAGGAATTCTTGACCAAATGTCTGGGTACCCCACAGCTCAGTCAAGTTGATACACATTATTATTGCAAGCATGCAAAATTGTTAGTATAGTATTTGGTGTGTAATTACTGCTCATTGCTCCTCTTCATGATTATCACCTGGAGAAAACACTCTTATTTCCTGCCTTATCATGCAAGTGGAGGAAGCTTTGGGATTGGCCAAGGGACTTATCTGATGGACTTTGTAAATTACCGTGTGAACACCGGCCAACCTCGATCATTTCTTCTTTCCCTCCTCTACCCAAAAATCCCAGAAAAATTCCAGGCAGGCAGGCAGGCCTTCATGCTCCCACTGGTGACAGTAATTTAGCCCCTTGATACATTGTTCCTAAACTTTTAAAATTTTTATTTTAATAATTATTATTATTTAATTTGCTTTAGGGTGAGAGAGAGACAGAGAGAGACAGAGAGAGAAAGAGAAAGTGAGAAAGCAAAGCTTCTAGGTTCTGGACTTGAATCATGGTCAACCACATGGGAGTCCAGCGTCTCAACACCAACCCACCCGCTGGCTCCACATTTCCAAACATTTTCCAGCTGTCATTTCATTTAATGCTGCCCCTGCCTTCGTGAAAATTCCACGGCTTCCTCTCAGCCTGAGCAACAGCCTGAGCCACGCGTCTGGGCACAGCCAGCACAGAAAAGCCAGAAAGGCTGCAGCATGGGCACCAGCCCTTGCCTTGCCAGGCAGGCATCTCAGACTCATATGAGTGTCCTATGCAGTCACTCTGCTAACCCCCAGCACCCATGCAGTACTGGGCCTAAAAAGCAGCCCTCATCCCCTCTCCAGAGGGGGTGCCATGCTGGGCTGCCACCTGCTGACTCCTCCAGCCCACAGGCTGTGGACTGGGGCACACCAGCTCTCCTGACACCTGCTGCTGCGGAAGCAGGGATGGGACCGAGAAGTCATTAGTTTTGTTCAGACTAAAGGAGCTATCTAGTCCGCCCTACCTAAACACACAGGAGGGCCCTCGACCACATCTCTGGCAACATTCAGAAAAGGCTGCTGAGAGCCTGCCAAGCACTTGGCACACAATAGACATGGTCTTTATCCTAATGACATCCCATTTCACAGATGAGGAAACTGAGGCTCAGAGTGGTTACCTAGTCCTGTGTGTCTTGTGTGGCAGAACTAGGATTTGAACCTGGAGCCCTCCATGATGCAGAGCCTACACTGTATGTGGCAATATCATCCCATTCAGAGAGCACAGAGGCCTGGGTCTGCCTGGGGAGAAGAAACCTGAGAGAGGCGTTGCCCCTATTGTTCAGATTAGTCTGTTTTTACAGTCCAGCAGTCAGACCTCACTGGCCGATGACATTCCAACACCTGATTGCTGAGACGGCACTGCGAGGGTGATGTCATGGGTGTGCGGAAGCCTGCCCTGTTCTGTTTACATTCAAACACGAACGCGTATTAGCAACCCCCAAGTCTTGTAGAGGCAAGTCCAAGTTACAGGAACAACAAGTACCAAGTTACAAGCCCTGAATTACAGGCAGTTACAAAAGCGACAAACAATTTCTGACTTTCAAAATATGGTACTGAAATGGAGCATTTCAAACTGGGAGCTGCATATCATCTGGGAGTGCTCAGCCCTTGCTGGGTGTGCCCAGAGACATGATGGAGGGCCTTCCTGTGTATTCAGGCAGGGCGGACTAGATAGCATCTACAGTCTGAGCAGAACGAATGCAG
>NW_006160167.1:19967-106141 GCF_000334495.1 Tupaia belangeri chinensis | reverse complement strand
ATGTGTGTTTCGGACTGGAGGAAGCTGAGCATCTGGAAGGGCCTCAAACATCTCCCCCTAACTTCAACTGTTAAAACTTTTGCTCCTGCTGGCATGGAGGTTAAGGTATTGGATTTTGATGTGGCCAACTGTGGTTCGAGTCCTGGACCCAGCAGCTTAAAAATAACACTGGGTGTGAGAGTGTGAATGCCCAAAATCCGGAGAAGAGAATGGAAGAAAAAGATTGAGGCCTGGCCATCGCTTCTGGGAGATAATTTTTCACTTTCCTTCTCTCTGTGTCTCTCCAGTGAGTTCATGTGCCCTATGACAAAACAAAACAAAACAAAACAAAACAAAACAAACAAACAAAAAAACATCTTTAGTGCATCATAGATAGGAGGTCTTATGCTAAAAAGCAGTTTGAAAAGCACTGCTGGAGAAAGAAGGTAAGTTAATGAAGAATATTCTGAGTAGGAAGATAACATGGTAAGATTTGCACTTCAGAAATGTTCCTCTGCATTGAAGGATGGAGAATGGGTCAGAAGTGGTGAGAGTGATTGACAGGTGATTATGGTACAGATGGCGATCATCACTACGGTGGTGGGGAGAAGGGACAGGGTGAAGGGATAGTTTGGAAGTCATTGCAGAAGAACTTGGTGGGGTATAGAATATACAAGATGAGAAAAAGAGAAGCGTCTAGCATATGTTGTAAGTTTTGGTCTGGGAGGAGAGTGGTGGGAGTTAGAGAAAACCAGAAAAGAGCAATTTATAAGGGAAGGGGTGACATGCTGATTATTGGACATATGGGGATGGCAGCTCTGTGGGACAGTCCCAGAAAGACAGGAAATTGGCAGCTGCATGCTTTCAAGCCTAGACTGCAGTGAAGAGCCCTGGGATCCAGATAGAATTCTGTGTTTCCAACACATAAATGGCATTTAAAGCTCCATAAATGGAAGAGACCGCCCAGCAGGGAAGTACAGGTAGACAAGGCAAAGGGCCTAGGAATGAGCCCTAAGTAAATCCAACGTTAGGAGAGGGCCAGGGAAATTAGAGCAACAAAAGAAATGACAAAGTGGCTATGTGTGAGCAGGTGGCTGGATGGAAGAGTGTGAAGCTCAAGAGAAAGTACTAGGTACAGGTGGTGAGTCATTGGCATTGAGGATGTAATGAAAACAATGAGAGTGAGAGAAACAGTGAGCCTTGGAGAAATCTGCTTGTCGGGAGAGAGAAGACTGAGAGACTGTGAAGGATCAGTTAGAGAAGTATGAGAACTAGGACAGAGTAATCTCTGAAGCTGGATCATTTAGGACAATTTGACTAAAAGTAGTGGAATAACTGGCTAGAACTGGTTCAGCTAATAAGAGCATTTATTTTCTAACAAGAATTCCAGAAGCAGGCAACTCCAGGATTGGTTTGGTGGCTTAATAAATCAGGCTTCTCTTGGGCTTTCTTCAGGTTGCAAGATGGCTGCAGCAGCTCCATACATCACACTTTCACCAACAATGTGGCCTTCTCCTTGTGTATCTCTCTCCCCTTTATCAGGAGAGTAAATTTTTCCCAGAAACTCTCTCAGGTAAACTCTTTTTCAGATCCTATTACCCTGTTCAACTGCAAGGAGGCTGAGAAAGTAGCTAACTAGCATTTCAGCCTCCATAGTAGCAACTGAACTCCCATTGACAGAAGATAGAAGGCTGGCAATCAGGAGGACAACTTAGCAGTGCTTGTGTCTGCAGCCCCTAGAGCAGAGAGATTCCAGAAAGAGGGATGGTAAATAGTCTCCCCTAGAACAGTGTAGCTCAATGAGACAAATCCAAGTGATCTAACAATATGGAGGACAGAGCAGTTCCAGAACCCTGCATATGGGGAGAAACAGAAGCTGGATTACAAGTAAACTGAGGAGTAAAGGGAGAAAGGAAGTAGACTAGCTATTGTAGACCAGTGGTTCTCAATGGTGGGAGAGCTGGTCCTGCAGAGAACATTTGGCAAGATCTGGAGATATTTTTGGTTGTCACAACAGGACAATCATCACAACTAAGGAGGCAGTCAAAACTGTCATTACCAGGGAGCTGTCATAATGTCACTACTGGCATCTAGGGTCCTCTGACATCCTTGCAAGCTGCAAGGAAGGTATTGCTAGTGGACAGAGGCCAGGGATGCTGCTGAATATCCTACAATGCACGAGGCGGTCCCCCACAACAGAGAATTCCCTGGTATAAAAGTCAATGGGGCTGAGGCTAACCAACTCTGGAGAAGACCATCCTTTCAAGAAGTTAGGTGTGAGTAGACAAGTCAAGTGGAAAATGTAGGGACAAGAAAGGCGAGAGGGACCAGCAGGTGGTGTGGGGGTTAAGGGTGCTGGACTTCCACATGGCTGACTGTGGTTTGAGTCCTGGACCTAGTGTCTTGCTTTTTCATTTTCCCTCTCTCTCCTCCTCTCACTCTGTCCCTCTCTGGTCAAATTAAAATAAATAAAGTTAAATAAAATAATTATTTTTTAAAAAGTTCAAAAAAGAAAGGCTGGAGAGACAGCAGAGTGTTCATGGGGGAGGGAGCAAGTAGAGAGGAAAGTTCTAGAGACGCTAAGGGATCCTGAAGAGGACTGTGGAGAGCTGGAGTGGGTGGGTGGAGAGCTGGGCTGAAGGGAGGCACTCAAGCGGGAAGAACGACACCTACAGTTCTAAGACTGAAGGAGAGAAAATGGGAGGCAGATGTGTGTGTGTAGGTGAGGATCCACAATGCACTCGGAGAATAAAAGGCAAAGTCATCTGCCCAGTGCAAGAGGAGGGGACAATGGGAGAAGGAAGGGACAGCCCGGAAGTATCGTACAGTGAAGATGGGGTGGGCTGAGGGTGGGTAAAGGACTGTGGGGCATGTTGAGAGCCCAGCTGAGCTGGGAGGCTGGGATCTGGGGTGGCTGCAGTCTTCATGATAGGGTGACGTTCTCCAAAATGCTCAGCACTGCACTAGGAGAGGAAAAGGCCCATGGTGAGGCATGTGCGTGGGTCAGTGGCTGAACAGAAAGGTGTAGAATGAGAAGGAACCAAGAGAAGCGATGAAAAAGAAGTTCAGGTGATCTCAACCCTGGGCAAGTCATTTAAACTCTCAAGACCTCAGATTCCTCATCTGTAAAATGGAGTTAATGATATCACTTTTCTTAATTACCTCCTGGAGTGAGGTTCAAATGACAGAGAAGGACTTTAGAAACTTGTTATTAGCCCTTTGCAGAGGGAATGGGTGCCAGAACCTTCCTTAAGTATGTATTGAATCTTACTTTCAATGCTCTTTTCCATACCTGTGTGCTCAGAACCAGGGATTTCTTTTATCTTCTTCTTTTTTAAAGTTTATTTATTTTATTTTAATCATTGTAGAGACTTTGTATACAAGAATGAGAGAGAGAGAGAGAGGAGCACCCTCGACAGGGTCTTGTGCCATGATCCTGTTCCCTCAGCCCTCCAGCTTGCTCAGATTGCAGGTGTCTATGCACATGCCTGGCATGTTTCAGGTAGACCTGGGAAGCTGAGCCCATGGCTAGCCATGAGGCTTCCAACACTGCAGTTCAATTTGCTATAGACTGCTTCACCACGTTGGGCCAGAACTGAGGTTTTCTGTCCTGGTTAGACAGATGGACAAATGGGATGATCCTAGGACATACCACCAGCCCACGGACCTTTCACTCTCAGTAGCATCTGGTCCCTGCTGCATGAAGAATCCTTCTGTTGCTCCAGGCTCATCCTAGAGGCCAGGCTGCTTTTTATCCTGTGTTGCACACAATCCTTTGGTGAGCACTTGGAAGGGAGAGGATGTCTTCATTGCCACCTGCTGCATAATTTAATTGGAGCTTTACTAAAGCCAAAGGGAGCCATGGAATGGGAAGAGAATAAAAGTGAGAAAAAGGAGTGGGGAGTGAAGAGAAGCTGGAGATCCAAGTTGGCAAGAAGTTGAAACTAAAAAAGATAAGGAAATGGGGCAAAGGTGGGCGTTAGGGGAGCTTCCTCCACCTTGTTTTGCTCTAGCTTCTCTTGATCTCTCAGATTTGACATAGTCCAGGTGTCAGATAGTGGGAGCCCTGGCCAAGGCAGTGGCAGGGAGGGATGGGAACAGCCAGGAAAGACACTGGGAGAAGAGAGCAGGGTAATCGCCCTTGGAGGATCAGGACTGGAGTGCTTAGGAGACCAGAAACGGGGCTGCCAGAGCAGAAATCACTTTAAGAAGGACGAACACATTATAATCATTACTGATATGTATTTTTGGGGCTTTAATCTGTGCGATAACAAGAACAGCTACTATTTGTTTATCACGTACTCTGTGCCAGACACATAACCTACAATAGCTTTGTAAATTATAAACCACAAGGTAGGTACCAACATCCAACTGCCAGATGAGGAAGCTGAGGCTCTGAGAGGTCACAAGACTCACCCCAGGCCTAGTGGCCAGTAAGAGACACACGCACTTGGAACCAGCTCAAGGTTTCAAAGCTTGTGCTCCATGTAACTAGCAGTGTTCTCCACAGAAACACCCACCTCCATGCTTCTCTCTCCTCATGTATTGGCTTGAGTTCTTCCCAGAGCTCAGACCTTGCTGAGATTTTCCAGTGGTCACAGGGCATGGCTAATAATTGCCATCACTCCAGCGTCTTAGGGGCATCTTGGGAAGACAATCTACTAAAACCTCAAGTGGGGAAGGTTCTGGGGTCACACGAAAAGATGCTCTGAATATGTGAAACATGCGTGTGCCATGATCTGGGGGTGTCTGAAGCTGGGGGTGGATCATGGCATCAAGACCCTGTTGGGCATGCTATCTCTCTGTATCTCTTACTCATGAAACACAAATAAATCAAAAACAAAACAAAACAAAAACTACCCTTGGGTAGGCCCTGTAGCCTAGCAGTCAAGGGACCCAGATCCCACATGACTGACTGCGGTTCTAATCCTAGTTCTGGTGGCTTATAAAAATAAAACAAATGACCCAAAAATCCAGACAGGTTAGAGCAACGGAGGAGAAGGGATTGTGGTGTGATCATGTCCCACTAGGGGTTGCTTTCTCCCCTTCTCTGTTTCTCTGTATCTCTCTGGCAAGTACAGCCTCTGGAAATTGGAAACAAAACAAAACAAAACAAAACCCAAGGAATGGTGGCTGATAGCACATTCACCGGCCCTGAAACTGCTAATGGAGAAAATAATTTTGAGCAGGGGGCTTTCACATCATTCTGTCTACAAGCCATCAACTGATTGCCTCATTGTTATTCATTTCTACATTTATCCATTATTTACTTATTTCTCCACTATCATATAATGGTTCAGAATTTCAATTCTGGGGCCAGCTGGTGGCATGGTAGTTAAGGTGGCTGGATCCTACATGGCCAACTGAATGGTTCAAAATCCTGGACCCAGTGACTTAAAAAACATGTCTGCATGTGCCCAAAATCCAGAGAGGAGAATAGCAGAAAAAGGACTGTGGCATGGCCATCCTCCCTGACAGATGCTTTCTCGTTTTCTCTCTTTCCCCATCTCCAGAGAGCATACACACCCTAGAGCAAATTTTAAAAATAAGTAAATAAAGGAGAACTTCAATTCTAGAGTCAGACTGTCTGAACCCAAATTCTGAATCCTGACTTCCTTCTTCATGGCTTTATAAACCTAATCTTTCTGCATGTCAGTTTCCCCACCTAAAAAATGGAAGTATCACCCGTTAGGGCAGAGATGAGGCTTCAATAGGGTCATATACTTAAAGCACTCAGAACAATGCTTGACCCCTAAGTGCTACCATGCACCAAGAAAGACCAGGTCCAACAAGGTGCGGTTCCTGGACCTTAAGATACCCGCAGTTCGGCAGGAGTGAGAGCTGCCTTATCCTCACCTACCAACCAGGACAAGGACAGATGAGGGCAGATCGCTCTTGGCCTCGCCAAGGACTTCTCTTACAGAGTCACATGCAACAGCCCTGGTGTTGGCACCCAGTGGGATGGCACGCTGCTCTCACGGCAGGGCAGCCTGTACCAGTCGTCGTCCCCCCCCACCCCCCAGGCAGAAAGGCCTGTTTGAGGCCCTGTAGCTGCCTGCGCTCCCTTGATTAGGTTCTTCTTCCCTGAAGCCAGAAACATCTGCCTGGCTGAGGTAGGAGAGGCTTTCGGCATGCCAGGCCTCGGCCCTAACAAGGGCTCAGCTCTCCAGGGAAGCCAGCTGATGAAGATCAAGTCCCTGTGCTCAGGATGCTCACCCCAGGCACCTCCAGGCAGAAGGCAGAGCCCAATAAGCCAAGCCCCAGCCGTAAGTAGGGCACTGGCCCGGGCTTTGTTGTCTGCTAAAGACATCCGCTGCCCCCAGCGCTTTGTGCCTTTGCAACCCGGCTGCTGCTCCACCGAGGCGGCAGCCTGTGATCCCTTCCTTTTGCTGGAGGTTGGGCAGAACAAGGCTGGAGCCTCATTTGTCTGTCTGAGATGGAGACTTTCAGAGCCAGGCAGCTTGGAAAAAACGAAACGACAAAAGAAGCCCTCCAGCAATTAGGTAATGCCAGCCTGCCTGCTGGGCAGCCCTGCTCTGAGCCTGCCCTGGACATCTCTAGGGAGCCCAGGGGAAAGCAGACACGTGACTTCTGGGGTTGGAGGTACACAGCCTCACATTTGGGGAATGGTCAGGGTATATTGGGACAGAGGGACCCTGGGAAGTGACCTCTGACCTCACCTCTCTGAGCCTCGCCTGTATGATGTCTCCTGTCTCTGTGGAGAATGGCTCTCTTTCTGGGAGGTTCAAACCCCTAATCTAGTTCCATTGGGATCAGGTGATGTGCCAGGTGACAATAAGGTGGGGCTGCTGCCTACACTAGCGCCCCCAGGGTAGCGGCTTGCACACAGGGGAGCCACGCCAGGCCCAGGATCTTCTAACCTGCATCTCACAAATCCGGGGTGGGCTGTGAGCTGAGGAGCCATCCACAGTTCTCTGGACTGCAGAAAGGCCCTGCCCTGGCCGCAAGGTCCTCCGGTATTGGCAAAGTTCCCTCCACAACTGCCCACTCACCTCCAGAACTCTGTTGTGAACGAGCAAAATGCATTGCTTCTTTATCTCTGGACCCTCTCTCAAGCTGGTCTTCCTATCAAAAAAACTTTTCCAAAGGCCCAGCCCTTCCGTCCTGCAAAGTTCCACTCAAGGTACTCCCCCTCAGGTGAGCCTAGGGGGCTGGCAAAGCCAGGACCTCTTCTCCAAACACCTGTTTGCCCCCCAACAACCAGACATTTACTTATTTGAGTGTTTGCTTTTCAGAATGTGTTTTCACATGTGGGGATTGGGAGAAGCCCAGGGATCTTTGGTCCTGGGTTTGCGTTCTGGCTTCACTATTTATAGCTGTATGACGGTGGCAGGTCACCTAATCTTGAAACCTTGACTTCCTTGTCAAATATAGTTCAGAGAGTCCAGCAGGAGGTGTGGTGGTTAGGTGCTGGGCTCCCACATGACCAACTGCAGTTCAAGTCCCAGACCTGGTGGCTTGCTTTTTCACTTTCTCTTTCTGTCTTTTTCTAGTTAAATAAATAGTAATAACAAATTAAATTAAAAATTCTTTTAAAATATGTATGTATAATTCAAAGAAGTGTTTCCCCCATTTCTTGTTTCAGCAGCTCTTCATAAAGCCTGATAATATAAGGAACATTACAGGGGTGGCCCCATGGCCTAGTGGTTAAGGGAGCTGGATCCTATATGGCCTGCCATATAGTTCCAATCCCAGCTTGAAAAACACACCAGGCACTTGTGCGTGCATGCCCCAAATTTAGACAGGATGAAGAAATGGAGAAGAGGAAAGTGTGGAGCCCCATTTGAGGGTGCTTTCTCCCTTTCCTTTTCTCTCTGGTGAACACATGCACCTGCTGACAAAATTAAAAAAAAAATGGGGGGTGGCAACATTAGAAAATCCTACAGGTATTTTATAAGCGAGGGGACAAAGGCTGTCCAGGTCCTTGGCTTCTCTTTCATGAAGGCGGTGTGCTGCGGGGAAGGATGTGTGCCTCTGGGGTGGCCCTGGAGCTCCCACTTCACCTCTCCCTCTGACCCTTTCTCACTGGGTGATATTGGACAAGTTGCTTCATCTCTCCCAGCCTGTCCACACAGGGCTGTTTGGAGCTGGAGGGGGCTCATTTCCCGTAGCATTTAGAAAAGCAATTGGAACTGATCAAAGGTGTCGTGAATATTGGTTACATCCTCTTTGCTTCCCCCTTTTGCTGCCTAAGTTGGGGTTATTTTTCTGTTTATTCACTTCTCCTTGAGACATGAACCCCTTTAGTAGCAGCATGGCCAGGGGCTGAATGGATCCTGGGGATGGGCAGAGAGAGGCTTTGAGATATGAGTGGGGTCCTGCTGTCCACCATATGCAGCCTCCAGAATGAGGAGGCTCCCGCCCAAGCTTGGTCCAGGAGAGTTCAACAAAGGGGAGTCAGTTGGCTGTGGGGCCACTGGCGTCTTGTCTTCCCTGCTTGCTCAGTGCTGAGGCTCCTTTAAAGGGGTAGGGACAGAGGTCATCCTTCTCTGTCCTTGGAGGTGGGTTTGAGAAAGAAGGATTAAGGGCTACCTGGAGGGCCAGTTGGCCAATAGGCAGTCAGAACTAACAGCTTCACCAGGTATTTGTGGGGCTAGAGGCAGTGTCACCCTAGGGTAAAACTTAGTACAACGACTGGTATGCTTAGTTGGCCCTCTATCTGTGAGTTCTGCATCCCCAGATACAACCAAGAAGAAGAGTGTTCCATTATTGGGGCCAGCTGGTGGCATGTTTATTAAGGTGGCTGGATCCCACATGGCTGACTATGGAGTTCAAGTCCCAGACCCAGCAGCTTGAAAAACATGCTGGGCATGTGTGTGTGTGCCCAAAATCCTAAGAGGAGAATGGAAGAGAAGGAATTGTGGTGTGGCCATCCCCTGAGGGATGGTCTCTCTCTCTCTCCTGTGAACACATGTGTCCTATAGCAAAAATTATCAAACAAAATCAAACAATTCTATTGTTGCTTACTATACTATGTATTAATAGTTAGGCCTGTGATAGTCATTTGTACTGAACACATTGACTTTTTTAGTCATTATTTTCTAAACAACAGAATAATGATTTGCATAGCATTTCCACTGTATAAGTAATCTAGAGATGATTTAAAGTATATGGGAGGATGTGCATCAGTTATATGAAAATACTTGGGAACTAGCAGTTAGCGTAATGGCTATGTCGCTGGACTCCCACGTAGTCGACCGCGGTTCGTGCCCCGGACCCGGTGGCTTAAAACTCACGTTGGGTGCGTGTGCGTGCGTGCCCAAGATCCCAAGAGGAGAATGGAAGAGAAGGGATTGCGGTGTGACCATCCCCCCTGGGGGGTGATTTCTCGCTTTCTGTCTCTATGTCTCTCTCTGTCTGTCTGGCGAGCACACGCACCCTATAGCGAAAATCTCTCCAAAAAAAAGAAAAGAAAAGAAAAGAAAATACTACACTATTTTGTACAAGTGTCTGATGCATCTGCAGATTTTGGTGTCCCTGGGATCCTAGAACCAATCTTCCATGGATACAGAGGGATGGCTCTACTTGTCCTTGTTTTTCTTCCCTTTTCACCCTGTTCCCCAGCTCTTTGAGCAAGACTTCACCAAGTTAGAGACATCCTCGTTGCCTCAGGAAGTTCATGGTTTCTGAATGTTCGAAATGAGCCTCTGAGAATTGTATTGGTGTGCTTGGTCTGCCATGACAAAGTACTATAGACCCAGGTAGCTTAAACAACAGGGATCTATTTTCTCACAGTACTGGAGGCTAGAAAGCCCAGGATCAAGATGCCGCAGGGACTTGATGAGGGCTCTCCCCCTGGGTTGCAGATGGCTGCCTTCCCTGTCCTCACATGGCAGAGAGAGTGAAGTGGGGGCTAGGGGAGTACGAGCTCTCTCATCTCTTCTTATAAAGGCACTAATCCCATCACGAAGGCCCCACCCTCATGACTCATTTAACCCTCACTACCACCCCATCTTCAAATATTATCACACTGGGAGTTAGGGCTTCATATTATGAATTGGAGAGAGAAGCACAATTCAGTCCACAGCAAGAATCAAAATGGAAGGATAGAGGGATACATGGGATAGAATTTTTATTAGAACAATAAGCAGAAAGAGAAGAGGCTAGGATAAGACTTTTCTACTCGGCCCCCCTCAACTGCTGCTGCCACCACAAATACACCAGCCCCAAAGACAAGGGTGGTCACCTGGTTGGCTAGGAGACAGTCTGGAGCTTGACCTTGGCAGAGGTTACGGACAGAAGACAAGAGACCTGAGAGGTGAGTAGGGGAGCGAGTGAAGGGGAATGGGGCGAGGAGAAAGGAGTCAGAGTGAGCAGAGTTGCCGGCACAAGGTGGGCCAGTGCCAGGCTGCCATGCAGACACCAGGCAAACATGGGAAGCTGAATAGATACAAGGGAGCCATGCCAGTGCTTGCAAACCATCCCCCTGCTTTCAGGGCACACTGCTTACTCCTGGGCAGAGAAGTCACACTGTGTCCATCCCTGGCTCTGTGCCTCTGGCTTTCTGTATATCACTGGTAGATCAGATGCTTGCTTGTACCCAAGGCTCTCCGAAGCCCTTCTAAATTGTCCCATACAGACAACAATTTCCAAATACTAGTCACAAGCTCCCCCCAAAATAAATGGAAGGGAGAGCCTTTGCACCTGGAGGCAGGGTACTAATGATGAAGAAAAGTCCCTGCCTCACTGCTGTGATGGGCCAGGAGAGTGGTGAGCCCCCCTCCCCTATATAAACTACATGTGATCATGACCATATATATAACGGGGCAGCAGGTACCCAGGTCCGGCAGTCAGATATTTCGGTTTTGGCTTTGACCCCTTCTAGCAATGTGATCGTTAATCAATAGCTCTGTGCTTCTGGTCCCTACCCAGAAAGATGGAGATGAAAAATTCTCGTCTGATGGAGTGACAATAAGAATTAAATAACTCAAGTAAAGTCTTTAAATTAGTTCATGGCACATGTAGTTACTACTCAAAATAACAGCAAACCTTTGTGATTATTCATGAGAATGCGCATAGTCATTGACAGCCAATCAGGAGGGGGAGGCGTGGTCAGGAGTGGGGCTTGGAGTGCTTGGGCCTGGATTGGAATGGGACAATCTCCCTACCTAGCCCCCCAAGAGGCTGTTTCCTTGCTTATAAAGCGGGAATCATATAAATAATGTTTGTGAATCTCTTCTATAACATCTGGCTTATAATGAGTGTATGACAGCTATTTACCCTTACATTTTTCAGATAAGGAAACTGAGGCACAAAGGTCAGAAACTTGCACAAGGTTACACAACTAGTAAGTGGAGAGGCAGTGAATTGACACAAGGCAGTCTGCCCCTAGAGACTCTGCGTCCATACTTCAGAAGAATTGTTGAAAATGTAATTTATTTTTCATTCACTTTTTTCATTATGGGCTGTTAACAGGATCAGATGACATTTGCCAAGCAAAGGAATAAATTTGTCTTAAACCTAATTTTCAGTGATTTTTTTCTATCCTCTTTAAACTCAAGATTATATAAAATCCCCTCAAGTTGACATCTATCTAGACTTAATAGACTCTTCTTGGTGTTCCTTTCTAGTGACTGATAGGCTTATGTTACAATACCCAAACCCATATACCTTTCCATCATGGCATCCTTCTAAATCAAAAGAGGTGAAAGTAGCACCTGAGGCTGCTGATCGCAGGTGGTATGCAACACAGGAGAGCACAAACGAAGGTTTAGCAGTCTCTGGGAACTGCTGCCAGTAGGTTTGGCCTGAGCTTATAAACACAGACCTGACAGTAGGATGAGCCTGGTTTCATTCCCACCTATCCCAGCTGCTAGTTCTGTCACCTGAAGCAAATCTTCAACTTATCATTTAGTGGCACCAGACATGGTAAACCTATTTTCACCGGGATCATCTACAGAATCAGTGACTCCCAAAGCCACTTGCGCTAACCACTTGTGCCAACCACGTGCGGCACTTGTTAAAAGGCAATTCTGGGGCCTGACAGTGGCATAGCAGTAAAAAGTGATGATGCTCTGTGAGGCTGACCCATGTGGGAAGGTTCCAGGTTCATGTCCTGGGGCTTCCTTGAGCAGGTATAAGCTAACTTGTGTGCCCATGATTTGGAACTTGTTGAGGTTGTGGGTGGGTGGTGGCATGCAGACCCTGATGGAGGGGTTAAATCTCAATTTCTCTTGTTCGTGAAATGAATAATAAAAATTAATGCAGATTTCATGCTTAGTCCTATGGAATCTCACCCTATGGGAAACAAGCCAGGGAATCTGAATTTCTGACAATTCCTCCAGATAACCCCAAGGCCAGCTGACTCAGGCGGGACCCCACCCTCCAGGCAGGGGAAGGGAGTAGTAAAGGAACCTTCCTAGACCACATAGCTACAGGTCTGTCGTGGGACTTTGCCCTGAGGCCCTGAATGGGTGTCTTAAAATCACGATCCCCTGGGTAGTGCATGCTCAGGCCTGGGCAGCTGCTAGCTGGCATTCTGATCTGCTCAGGCTGGGGAGCGGTGGGGGTGACCTTTGGTACGGACTCACGCGGCGAGGGTGGCCGGACTCCCCACCTCTCTAAAGGACTGGGTAGAACAGAAGCCGCCTTTCCCCAGCTGTTAGCCCTTCCACCATAGTACACTGGCCAGTTTCAGGAAGGGGCGCATCTTTCGGGGTGGGGCCATCTGGCCACGTACCCAGCTCTGCAACAGTGACTCGGCTCTGCCAGGCTCATAGGGAGGTCGGCTGGGGGCTGGGGCGGGACCGGACACGAAACAAAGAGACGCTCGAACGCCATCCCCGGCGCGCCGCACCTGCAGGGCCGCCTCGGCCCCTCCCCTCCCGGAGGCGGCGCGGGCTGTTGCCGGGCAGGAGCCACCCGCTCGCAGCCCAGCCGGCCGCCGCCCAGACGGCTCTCACGGCCCTGCGCCTGCGCGCGCTGCACGCCGCTCCTCGCGTGCTCTGTACCGGCGTTCGGCGCTGGGGGTGGAGGGACCCCCAGAGGTCACCCGGCACGGTCCTCCTGAGCAGTGGCGAGCCGCCCACGCATCTTCTGCCCCTCCGCAGCAGGTGTCTGTCTAACCGCGCACAGCGGCGGGAACGATACCCAGACTGTGGCTGTTTCTCAGGCCTCCCAGATGCTGGTCACACCCCCTGCGCTGGCTGTGTTGAGAGGCCCTGGCAGGTCTTTGGTGGCTGCCACCCGCTGCTGCCTTCAGCTTTCCCCCCTCTGACAGTGGTTCTCGGAGGATGCCCATTAGAATTGCCTGGGGAGCTGTAAAAACTCCTGAGGCCCGCCTGCACCAGGCCAGTCAGCTCACCCAGCGGTGCGGGGCCCGGGCATCAGCATTTTGTAAAATTCCCCGGCTGATCCCACTATCTAACCACGATGGAGAGCCACGAACCAGACCTCGGCTTCCCAATCTTTGCTGGCCTTTAAAATCCCTTGGGATCTTGTTAAATGCAGGTGCCTAGTCTGTAAGTTTGGGGAGGGGCCTGAGAGTCTGCATTTCTCACAAGCTCTCCCCCACCGCCTCGTGATGCTCAGGCGGTGGATCTGAGGGTTACATTAGGAGCTGCAAGATCCTCTCCTCACCCCACTTTCTCTCTTGTAAAGTAAACGGGAAGACCTAGACTTTGGAGCAGATGGACTGGGGTATAAGTCCCACCTCTGCCACTTCTGGTGTGGTGAAAGTGGACACAATTCTCTGAATAAAATGTGGGTGTGGGGGGGATACTTAGTGCAGGTTCCTGGCCAGGGCTAGGTGACATGATGCCTGGAAGACACCCGGTGTGCAGTGTCTGCTCAGGGCTAGGCAGCTGTTTGGGGACAGCTGCATCCACCAGTAGGTGGGGACCACAGAGAACACGAAGGAACCTCCCAGACCCCATCCTCCCTGCTGTCCTCTCTCCTACCCAAGATTGGGCTGGAAGCCACCACACTCCATTGCTTCCCAGAAGGGCCAGAAAGGAGTGTGGGGGTTGGGTGGGGGTAGGGGTGGGGGGAGCTGAAGGATGGGAACGAGAAGGGGAAGGAGAGCCAGTCCAAGGCCCTGACAGGGTGGTAGGACCCTGGGAGTCCTGTAGCTCTGGAAGAACAGGCCTCCCCGGGGCAGCTGCTGAGGCTGCAGCAAGGGCCACCTGAGCAGATGGTTGGAGCCACTCCTGGCAGGGTCAGTCGCAGGAGCCTGATTCATGGTAGGGGTAGGCTCAGGAGAGGAGACAGACTATTTGTTTCCTTTGCTCTCAGAACAGGTACAGCAGAGTAAAGTGTGCAGGCTTCCTGTGGAGACTGCCTAGGGCTAGTTTCGTGACCTTGGTTGATGTGCTTACACTCTCTGAGCCTCAGCTTCCTAGTCTGTAAAATGGAGCTATTCCATCCCTAATTGACAGGCTTGTGTGAGGACTAAAGCAATCCTTAAAGCCCTCAGATCAGTGGCCAATGTACAATTAATTCTCTGCTGTGTTTACTGTTATTATTTGCATTGACTGGACGAGCAACTGGAGGCTCAGGGAGTTTGAGTAGCACTAGGTGTGTGTTCTCTGTCACACAGGTTGAAAGGTGCCTCTTGGTTGCCACTGGATCTGAGCATCCATTCTAACCATAACTAGGCCTGACCAGGCCTGCAGGTGGTGGCCTTTATTCTTAGTCTGGCTCTCCTGAGACTCCAGTAGAATATGTCTCACTTAGTGGCCCCAGGAAGGGGTTGGAAGTCAGCAGTGCTGGATTAAGGCTCGCTGTCTCTCTCCAGACTGGCAATGGGGCCACAGGTCCTGTGTGTGTGTGTGTGTGTGTGTGTGTGTGTGTGTGTGTCCAGATACACAATGCTAGGTTAGAATCTACCCACATGGAAGGCACATTTGGTGTTTTCTCTTGTTAATGCACACGAGAGTGTAAGACTGCACTGTCGTTTACATCAGGGACCACTGTTGCTCCAACGGACAGCCCAGGAGGCAGGATTGTTTTAAAACAAGCTTTCTGCCACATGGAGCACGTGAACCTCAGGACCTGGAGCTGGGATGTGGCGCGCTGGTTTTAGGGCCGCCTCCCTAAGCTTCTGCAGTCTGCTCTGGACACTGCAACCCTGCACTGTTCTAGAATAATCTCTTTGATGTCCTTCTCCCTCTGCTTTACAGTCAGCTTTAAAAAAAAAAAAAAAAATCATTGCCAGAGGGCTCATGAGCTTGTCAGAGAGAGAGGGAGAAAGAGAAAGCACCCCCCAAATGGGCCGTAGTCATCCGCAGTTCTTTTTCCTCCAGGTTTTCATCCCATAACGATCTGTGGCATGCACACACACGTACCCAGCCTGTATTTCAAGATGCTCCTGCCAAGACTTGAACGAGGATGTGACTCCCCAAGCATCGTGCCTAACGACTGTGCCACAGGGTCAGCCCGACAGCCAGCTTTTGGTAAGCGAAGACTATGTCCTTCCTTACCTCCTTCCTATTCCATATTGGCCTCTCATCACCAAGCAAAATACCTGACACCTAATCTAATCTGTGCGTAGTCAGGGTTCTTATCAGTGTGAGAGTAACAGAGAGATGGGACCTGAGCGGGACCTCGCTTCTCTGGTCTCCGTTTTCTCACACATAAGATGAGGTTTGGACTAAATTACTTTTAAAATTTCTTTCTTCCTTGGGCAAGAGAAACGGAGACATAGGCAAAAGGGTCCTCAGGGTACAGTCTACACCCCAGCTTCAGTCTGCTTTGAATCATGGATACAAGTATGCCCCGTGTGTTCAGGAAGGCCTCTGGACATGAACCTGGAACCTTTCCATGTGGGGTTAACCTCACGGAACATTGCATTATGACTGCCTCCCTGTTCAGCTCTCTTGGACTAAATTTGATCTTTTAGGGTTCCTCTGACCTTAACAACCTCTGAATTTGAATTGTTTCACATCTGGTCCTAATCCACTTTATTTTTCCACCCCAAGTGCACATTCCTACATTTGCCCTTGAGTTTATGTTCCTATCTCGGGTGGGTGATGAGCTTTATGAAATAATGGTGAATGCCCTGCTACTAGAAGCCTGGAGTTCCTTTTTTTCCTTGAATTCTTCCTGACAAGGCCAGCAGTCTGGTTTTTATTAGTGGCATGCTGGGCAGATCATTTTAGGCTGAGGGAGCAGGCGTCCTCTGCTCCACTCACCATGCAGCCTCTGCAACGTCCTTGGGCACCTTGCCTCTGCGTCCTTGGTGGAGCGAGCACCCCCTGCCCCGGTCCTTTGCCCAAGGCTCACTCTTGGCAGAGAATGCAGACTACCTAGATCACGGAGAGGTGCTCCCCGCTCCCTACTGGCCTTGACTGGCTACATAGGCCGCCACCCACAGGAATAGATGCATGACACCAGCCCCCATCTTCTCTAAAATCCCTTCCACGTGTACTTGTTACAGGTTGGATGAGTCAAAACACATCATTTCTAAGGGAAATCTTTTTCTTTCCAGGAAAGCATCCACAGTGGGATTTTCTGTAATATCAGCTTAACGCTTGGATTATCTGCCACTAACAAGTCACCGTGTGGGGTAGATTATCTACAAAGATGGCCATGTATGGGCTGCCCCTGTATACATGTGCTGGTCTTCTCATTGGAGCTTGAGTCTTTTCCCCTCCCCTTGAGTCTAAGCTGGCCTCGTGACTGGCTTTGACCAATAGGATGAGACTGGGATGCTGAACCATTTCTGGGCTTCAACTCAAAGGCCTGGCAGCTTCTATTGTTGCTCTCTGGCCACCCTGAGCCACCATATCAAGTCTGGGTTGTCCTGCTGGGCAGAGAGCCAGTGGCCACCCGAGTAGCCCAAGTATGTAAGAGGCCTGGCTGACCAGGGGTAGTCCACATGGAGCCATCCTGAGACAGCACTGCCTAAAGCCCTAGCTCAAAAATTACAAGAAAAATAATTTTGAGGTTTAAGCCTCTAAATTTTAGAGTGATTTGTTACACGGCAGTAAGTAACAGAAACACCATACTGCCTGACTCTAATTTCTTCATTTGCAAAGTGGTGGGTCTCCCGTCCATCATTTGAGGTCAGGCCAATGCCCTCCATAACTTCTGTTCAACTCTTTTTCCACAGATGAGCTTTTCAATATCTGGCCCACAAGTGAGAGTTCGAAATGAGGAAAAATGCCCTTCAAACTCAGAGACTACCACCAAGCTAGCTCTAATTCTTCAGGGAAAACAGAGGAATGTACCATCGTAAGCACTGGCTCTGTGGGCAGAATCCCTGGCTTGCCAGTTCTGTCACTTACTGGCCAGCTGACCTTGGACAGATTTCTTCCTCCCAGTTGCAGTCTCCTCACCTGTAAATGGGGGAATAGTAGTGCCGACTCACAGGCTTGCTGTGGGAATGAAATATGATAATGTCAGCACATTGGTGAGCATGGTGTCTGCGTGTCCAAGGCATTCATGACATGGGAACCATTCTTTTGGTTGGCTCCTCTTATGTTTGCTTTTCTATCTGTCTGTAGAGGGAGTAAAAATGAACCCAAATGCATTACCCTAACCCTACCCCAACTGGTAAGAAAATGTATTCACATATGACCAGGATACTCACAGCATTGGTATAAATCATCCCTGAAGGGTCAGAGAAAATTTTAAAGATTTCTTCAGTGGGAAGAACAAAAAAATGTAGAATACCTGGGAACAGGAAAAGCAGGATAATGGTTTGCTTCTGATTCTAGAAAGATAGTGCTCCTTGAATTTCTGAGGAGAGCAAAGGCAGATAAAAAAGATTGAAAAATTAATTTGAGGCTTTGTTGAGATAAAGCCCAAGGAAGCAGCACATTGGTTAGCACATTTTTCGAGAAAAACAACAGTGGAACAAGAGAAATCCAAACCTAACCTTCTACCATCTGCTACAGACGATTGTGTAGCTCTCTACAAGAATCTCATTAGCATCTTCTAAGAGGCTGATTGTCACTACCAGCACAGCCGTGATGAGGAAAGGGACACCCCCACACACACCCACACAGGCCTGCTCGCCCCCATGCCCTCGCCTGTCCTCTCTGGCATGAGTTGGCTGGATGGGAACACGATCCCCTCTCCCAGTTCTCTTATACCCCTGTGGGAGTTCCACCGTCAGTCAGAAGCCCCCTTTCAGCCAGCAGAGAGTTACCCTTTAAAAACTCTCTGCTCCAGGCAGTGGGGACCATGAGGAAGGGAGGCTGGCCTGGCAGAGACCAGAATAACACCTCCAACCCCCACTTGCTTCTGAGCTGGCCTTCTGGGCCTGCTCTTTCCTGGCCTAATCAAATGCTGTGTATTCTGGAACTTTTAAAACCTGGGTCTGCCAGATCTGAGGTGTGGGGGGAAATGTACTCTCCCTCTTCCAGCTCCTCAAATCGCCTTCCCACCTTGCTTCCCCAAGGAAAGCAAGACAATACCAGACTGTTCTCAAATGGCTTTCACCTACTCAGAGGCTGTGAAAAGAATCTAGAGCTTTGAGATGAAAATGCCACAGGAGAAAAGGAGGTGAAGGTAAGCAATTCTGACTTCCCCCCACCATCTCTCCAGTTCTTTCCTGGAGAAGTGTTTGAGCTGGAACCTGGGTATAGGTGTGTATATGTGTACATTACATATATGCACATATACATGTGTATACATAGAAGTATACATATGCATGTAAGTGAAGCAGATGCCGCCAGTGACCTACTCTGACTAGGAAAACTGGAATAAATGAGGTTTGAGAGGTCTACTAACCCTCTGAGGCATTCATGATTTCAACCGGACCCTTTCCCGGGGCCAGAATGTGGAAATCCAGGTCCGTGGTTGGCGTTGTTCTGGTGTGCTATGGGTTTGATTCAGAGTCCCATGGCTCCTTGGCCTTGACCTACTGTCTAGAGATGGTCTAGTCCCTCAAGAAAAGTCGCCTCCAAACATTCTGGTCTCATGAGCTGGGGACTTCTTTTTTTGGGAGAGTCCCCGAGGACTTTAGAAGCCACATGGATAAATAGGTTGGTCTACGGGAAGGGAGATAAAGTAAAAACAGAGCACGTAAGCTCCGGAGGTCAGTTTGTTACAATGGCAAGAGACCTGGGGCCGGAACTTCTGACCTGCTGGTTTTGTCATGCCTGAAACTAAATGATAACATAGTCTCAACATGGCCTGGCGGGTAAGGTGGCTGGATCCCACATGATCAGCAGTTCAAGTCCCAGATCTGACAGCTTAAGAAACATGCCAGATGTATACGTGCCCAGAATCCTGACAGGACAGAGAAATGGAAGAGAAAGATTTCAGCATGACCATGCCCCATTGGGGATGCTTTCTTCCTGTTCCTTACTCTCTCTCTGTTTCTCTCAGGCAAGCGAATATGCTCTCTGGCAACTTAAAAAAAAAAAAAAAAATCAGCACCAGTTTAACTTAACATGAATCAGTTAGCCAGACCTTTCCGGGGGCGAGGGACCCTGGCACCAACCTGTCTAAGCAGACAGCAGGGAAACTGACACCCATCACCGAGAAGAGTTCAGTGGCAGGTGGGCCAGACAGCGCTGAGCCAGGGCTCAGGTGGCAGCACCAGACTCTCCTCTCGCTGTTTACCTGTCTCTGTTGGTTTTGCTCTCTCGGGGACTGGTGGGCAAGGGAAGTAAAGATGCAGATAGACCACGGTTATGGAATCACAGCTGAGCAACCCCTGAGGAAAGAAGGTTAGTCTCCCAGTATCTGTCACATCTATGGGGATTGGATCATGTCTCCAGCCTTCGGACAACCATAGTGGGAGTGGGGGAGGTAGGTGGTAAAAAGTAGGGGTTGGGTTTACAAAGTGTACAGGGTGGGGTGGGGCAGTCACTCTGAGGAAGGGAGTGGTGCCATTACCAAGAGTAGGGGACAAGGGAGACTGTGCTCCCCAAAACACAGGTGTTTGCCCCATGTGCGAGAAGTACATTCAGTATTCACTAGGCCTTTCTTTTCCCTTGCCTTTAGAATAGGCTTTTACAGCCTCCGTGCTGCTAGGAAATCCTTGGCCACAGCTAAACAGCCAGTGCTGGCAAGAGCCGTGTAGAGGGCATTAGCAGGGCCCCTGGGTGCACTTCTGGGGGAAAGGCTGTTCCTTGCCTGGCTGTGTTCCTAGCTATAGCCACGATCCCTCTGCCAGAGTCCTGCCCTCATTCCCCAGATCCCAAAGAGCCACTGTCCACCTGCACAGGAGGGGTCTAAGGGTCATCTACACCCCAGGGTGAGCTGCAGGAGCTCACATCTGATACAGATCTACTACCCTCCTCAGACCCTGAACGATACCACAGATGCGTGACTGTAACATCTGGAGTCATCTTACCTAGCTGCGTAGCTCTGAGATGTCGATCTCTTCTTGCCTGTGATGCCTGCATGTTCTCATTAACGTTAGCTACTATTACTGCTTGCCAGGCATCGGTCTATGCTAATTTATTTTATACTTGCACCACCTTGTGTGGTATGTATAATTATTGCTATTCCGTTTTACAGACAAGAAAACTGAGATACTAAGAGGTTAAGTCATTTGCTTGAGATCACATGGCGTCTAAGTGGCAGACATGCCACTTAGGCATGAAAGCAAAGTGGGTAGGTATGCAGGCCCTGGAGTAAAGGGGATTGGTCATACCATGTGACCTCGGACAACTTGCTCAGCTTCTCAGAGCCTCAGTCTCCTCATCTATAAAATGGAACTTCTCAGTGTACTCCTGGACGCTTCCTCTATCCTCTTCTCATCCTACTTTCTCTTCCTAGGTGACCTCATTCAGTTTTGTAACTTTAAAAGATTATATTATCAATCAGGCCAGCCAGTGGTGATTAAGGCAACTGGAACCCACATGGCTGACTACACAGTCCTGGACCTGGTGGCTCAAAAAACACACCAGGTCCGTGAGTGTGTGTGTGTGTGTGTGTGTGTGTGTGTGCATGTGTGCATGCATGCCCAGTATCCTGAAAGGAGGAAAAAATGGAGGAAAAGGGATTATAATACGGCTATTCCTCATAAGGGATACTTCCCTACTTTCTTTCTCTCTCTCCGGTGAGCCAAAATTCAAAAAAAAAAAAAAGAAAAGAAAAGAAAAGAAAAATAAAAGCCACATCTTCTCTGTATCAGCACTTTAGCAGAGTGGCTAAGTGCTTTGCTCAGGGAGCTGGATCCTACATGACTGACTGCAGGTCAAATCCTGGCCTCGGTGACTTGACACTCAACGCCTGGTATACATGCTGGCTTGCCCCAGATCTTAACAGGATAGAGAAATGGAAGAAAAAAGATTGCAGAGTGACCATGACTCACTGGGAATTCTCTCTCTGGAGATCTCATATGTCCTCTGGCAACAAAAAAATTTTTAAAAAGAAGTTATATATTCAGCCAGCTTTTCCCCTGAACTCCTGGCTCTTTCAGCACTTGCATATTCCCACTGGAACGTTCGCTGGCATCTCAAAGTCAGCGAAATGGAGCTGTTGCTTTCCCCCAGTGCCTTCCTCCCCAGTCACCGCAGTCTCCATGCTGGTACCCTCATCATCGAATTGCTCAGGCTAAGGATTTACAGTCTGAACTTCATTTTTTTTTTTCTTTCCCTCACCCCATAACCAATCTTTCACCAGATTTTCTTGGTTTTGCCTCCAAAATATCCCTCCAGTGCAGATCATCTGCCCTGCTCCTGCAGCCACAGCTGTGGGTGCAGCCCGACGTCCTCACCCAGGCTTCCACACAGCCTTCTCACGGGCTCTGCCACCACCCTTGCTTATCTCTGCAAATTAGATCATTATCACATCTCTGCTGAAAACCCTCCCCTGGCAGGGCCAGCAGATGGCATAGTGGTTAAGGTATTGGACTCTAACATGGCTGACTGTGGTTTGAGTCCCAGACCTAGAGGCTTGAAAATCAAGCTGGACACATGCGCATGTGTGCCCAGAATCCCAGGGCAAGAGTGGAGAAGAAGGAATTGCAGTGTGGTTATCACCGCGGGGGATGATTTCTCACGTGCCCTCTCACTGTCTCTATCTCCAGTGTACCCTAGTGACTCTGTCGCAGCAGTCCACACCCCGCCATCACCTTACCCTATATCTCACAGCAGGTGTCAGCACCTGGGACTACCTTCTTTAGGTTGTACTGTGCATTTCTCCCCATGGGAATGCATCTGGGTGACAGGGACCTTGTCTGTCATATTCATTGCTATATTCTAGCACCTAGTACCATGGTTGGCACATAAAAAGTAGGTGCTCAATAAGAAACTGTGAACTGGCTGATGAGCACTGAAGGCTGTCAGACTCAACATATTAAAACAACAACTTTGGGGGGGGCAGTAAGTGGCATGGTGGTTAAAATGCTGGACTCCCACGTGGCTGACTGGTTCAAATCCTGGACCTGGTGGTTTGCTTTCTCGCTTTCCCGCTTTCTATCTCTCTCTGGTCAAATTAAAAAATAATAATGATAAATAAAAAGTAATAATTAAAAAAAACTTTGGGAAACTGGCAATTTTTTTTTTCTTTTTTAAGTTTCTTTCATGAGGGATGAAGGTAATAGAGAGGCAAAGATAGAGAGAAAGACGAGCACCCTCAACTTTTTCCCCCACAACTTTTCTCAGCTAGCTAGGATCACAGGCATGTGGGTGCATGTCAGCTTGTACAGATCAACCTGGGAACTGAATCCCAATCTTCCACATGGCTTCCAGAATTGCAGACCGTTGCATTACCACTGCATCACCACAGCCAGGCCAAACACCTGTGATGTCTAATACAGCTAAGCACATGTGCGTAAGGATCAGTAAGTCACTCACTTCTCCTGTGTGTGGAAGTAGGAGTGGAATTCCTGCACAAGAGCGACGAGGACATCCATCCCGAGGATGCCTGGTACAAGAGTGCTTGCAGCAGCCTGGTTCACGACAGTCAAAAACTGGAATGAACCCAAATGTCCATCAATAGGGAACAAGCTGTAGTCTGTTCATAGACTGAAATACTGCTCAGCACTAAGGGCTTAAAGACTCATACACACAACAACATGGGTGAATTTCCAAGACAAAAGAGCCAGAAGCAGTCACACACAAAACGGGCATACCTTGTGAGTCTATTTATATGAAATTCAAGAATAGAAGAAATTAATCCTAGCTATGCTCAGTGACCCCTTCCCGGTGCTACTCCATGGGTTAGATTGACACATGCAGCTTTTCTGACACACAGAAAGGAGACAAACTCCTAAGAAAGGGGAGAGGATTTGCGTTAACAAATGGTGGCAGGGCAGTGCGGATTCTGTGGGTGGAAAGAATGTCTGTAGCCTCAGTAAGTTTGGAAAGCTATGTGCAAGCCTGCCCCAGCCAACAAAGGTTTGCAGAACAGCTGGAAAAACACAGACTTTGCAAAGAACACCAAGGAGGGTATTGTAGCTTCACGCAGGAATCAGATGGCACAATGCGATGCACATGAACTGTGACCCCAGCAATGACCGTTACTGCGGCAGGTGGCTTCCTGCCCAGCCGGGGAAGGGGCCGAGAGAGTGGAGACAGATGCAGCAAATCTTTTCCTGTGCTGTGGGCCCTCATCCTCAGGGCTGCATGAGCTACGGGTGTTCCTCCATCCAGTGAAGGCAAAGATCCTTTGAGGGCCCCTGTCACTTTATCTTAAACTGAAACGAAGGAGCGAAATAGGAGTGTCAGGTGTCTACTTGATTGCAGTCAAAGCCCCCAGGGGCAGCACAGGGGATGGCGCAGACCCTCTGACCAACATTTTCCCCAGCATTCATTGGCCCTATTGCGGCAATGGCTTTAGCTGGTTGGGAAACACAGATCAAAAGGAACTGCTCAGGGTGGAAGCAGCACTTGGGAAACCTAAAGTAAGCTGAATTCAGAGCGCGTGCAATGACGGGCTTCGGAAGTAGACGGCAGAGGAGAGATCCTGGGGGGTCCTTATGCGGAGGGGTTTGACTACATCGTTGATTAGGCGAATCACGTGCAGGTATTTACTGTAGTTCCTCTTCTCCAACTGATAAAAAAAATGTCTCTACTGTCTGGAAGGTTTGGAATGATTTTGTTTTTCACTTCTGTTTCCTAATGTTGATTTTTATTGCCTTACTTTTCTTTTTAAAAATTTTAAATGTCACTATTTAAAAAATTTTAAATCCTTTTTTGTTTATACACTTAATCATTGTATATCATTATGGCTTGTAAAATGAATTTTCCCAGCCTGAATACACTATACAGTAGTCTAAAGATATTATCATACATATTATCACCAACAGATAGTTTTCCATTTTTGTGTCCCTTAAATGCTTTGCTTCTTTCTTTCCCCTTTTGATTCTCTTCCTCTTCTTTTTCATTAAAAAAAAAATGTGTGAGGGTGCATGCACTCTCTAGAGAGGGGAGAAAGCATTCCCCATGGGGAATGGTCAGGCAGCAATCCCTTTGTCTCCATTTGCCCTCCTTTTAGGACTTCAGGTGTGTGCGTGCGTACACACACACACACACACACACACACGTGTTTCACTTGTTTCTCAAGCTACCAGGTCTAGGTTCAAACCAGCATGTGGGATCTGGCTGCTTTAACCAGCAAGCTTCAGAGTGAGCCCAATTATAACAACCAACGTAAGTTAAACTAGTTTTACTTAATGATGTATATTAAGTCTCCCTAGTATTTCTATTTGTTTATTTTTAATTGATAAATAAAAATTGTACATATGGTGTATAACATGTTTTGAAATATGTTTACACTGTGAAATGGCTAAATCAAGCTGATGAAAATATGCATTACCTCACTTTTTTTTCCTAGTGAGAACACTTAAATCTACCATCATAGCAATTTTCAAGTAGATAGTACATTATTAACTATAGTTGCCATGTTGTACAATAGGGCTCCTGAATTTATTCCTCTTAGCTAAATGAAAATGTCTGTGGTTGTTTTGTTTTTGGTGTTTTAGGATTTTTGCTATAAGGCATGTGTGCTTGCCAGAGAGAGACAGTGAGAGGGAAAGAAATCACTACTGGGGGGTGGGGGGGAGGGAGGGGGTGACCATGCCACAATCCCTTCTCCTCCATTCTCCTCCTTTGGGGGCACACACACACACACACACACACACACACACACACGTGCCTGGTGTGATTTTCAAGCTTCCAGGTCCAGGACTCAAACCCCAGTCAGTCATGTGGGAGTCCAATGATGTAACCACTACGCCACCTACTGGCCCTGCTAAATGAAATTTTGTGCACTTTGATCACTATCTACCTACCCTTCCAGCTCCCCAGCTCCTGGTAACCACCAAAAATATGCTTTATTATTCTCAATAATATCCAGTTGAGAAAAGAGAATTTAGTAAGTGTTACTCAGAACAAATGAATAAGTAGAACCCCCCGGGATCTATGTGTATTTCCAATCATCCTGTGGTAAAGAACATATACATTCCCATAAGAGCGACTCCAACCCAAAGAGAACCAACTAAAGGAGATGGGAGAGGCCAGAAGTTCACATGTAAACTCAGATTGCCAACTGAGCTGAAGTACTAAGAGCAGTCATAGCGAAGAGTGACAGCATCCTGGGAAGATGGTCCCTGAGTGAAACCAAGAGCAGTCAAGAGTGTAACACAGATCAGTCTTCTGTGGGTGTGACAAGGAGCCACTGAATAAGCGGTTCCGAAACTCAAGATCCTGCATTTCCATCCAGACAGCTGGGAGACAGGCCAGAGTATCATCCTAGCAAAGCAGTCATCTTGTCACGTGTAGTGGTAAAAGACTTGAAGACAAGACACCATCAAGACCGAATAGTATTAGTTATGAAAAAATGGCTGAAGCCAATTATACTGATCATACATCATAACCAAGAGAGCCGGACAGTGGCACAGCAATAAAGCGTGATACTTGTAAGCCTGACTCACCTGGGGAGGTTCTGTGGTTGCATCCAGCCGCCCTGAAAATGCTAGGCACATGTATGCACAGGACCTAGGCTGGCTAAAGCTGGGGAGGATTGTGGAATCAAGAGCCTATCTCTCTGTCTCTGTCTCTCTATCTCTCACTCATGAAATAAATCATCTTAAAAATTATAACAGGGGTAGGGGCTTGCAGGTGGCATGGTGGTTAAAGGCTCTGGATTCCCACATGGCTGACCATGATTTGAGTCCTGGACCTGGCAGCTTGCTTTCTCACTTTCTCTCTCTCTCTCTGACTCTGTCCCTCACTGGTCAAATTTAAATAAATAAATGAAGTTAGATAATAAAAATAATTATTTAAAAAAACTTATAACAGGGTCAGTCCCATAGCATATAGCTAAGGAAGCTGGATTCCACATGACCAAAATAAATCTCACTAAGAAACAAAAATATTCTGTCTTCACAGCTATCATGAATTCGGCATCTGTGAGTGCCAGGCACTGTTTGAAGGGCTCTACTTGTATTAACTCGTTAATTTCATCCTTCCAGCATTCCTAGAGTTTGAAAACTAGTATTGTTTCCCTGTTTCAAATGAGGAAATGAGACAGCAAACAAGTAAGTGATTTGCTCAAATTTACACAGCCTGTGAAAGCCGAGTGGAAGGTAAACCCAGAAACTGTCCTTAACCACCTCATATCACTGTCTCTCAGGGTAGAGCTAGGTACAGGGGAAGAGTCTCTGCATTAAGCCCAGAAAGGAGGTGTCTAAGTGGTCAGAAGATGACCGTCTTAATCAGGAAGAGGCTTTTGGCTGTAAAAACAGGAAGCCCAACTCCACATACGGGAGGAATGGAGGTGGGGCAGTCCCTGGATACGCTGATGGGAAGCCACCAGGTACCCCTTCTTTCCAGCTCTTTCCTGCAGGCAAGATTGGGATTGCAGTCCCCAAACATCATCTCATAGAACCACCACAGGCAGAGGAAGGGTTATTCACTCATGTCCCTTTTGATCAGGTGGAAATGGACCTCTAGAGTTCTCACTGGGTTTCATCTCAGGAAACGGCAGGGTGGGAGCACCGGGATTCAATTAGATCTGTGAGGCACTGTGGAAATGTGGAGGGGGCATTTTTTTTTTTCAAAGTCAAGTCAAACGGAATATTTTTTAAAAAGAATTATGTATTTAATCTGATTTGTTGTTATTATTTAAACATTTGCTATGGGGGGGGCACTAGGTGGTGTAGTGGTTACAACATTGAACTCCCATATGGACAACCACTGTTTGAATCCCAGACCCAGAGGCTTGAAACTCATGCCAGGCACATGAGTGTGTGTGCCCAAAATCCCAGGAGGTGAATGGAAAATGGATTACAGCATAGCCACCCCCCTAAGGAGATGATTCCTCACTTTCCTTCTCACTGACTCTGTCTCTCTCCCCTCTGGCTAGGGCACATGCCCTGTGACAAAAACCTATTTAAAAAAATCTGCTATAAAGCACGTACCCTCGCCAGAGAGAGAAGGAAAGTGAGAAAGCAAGCTGCCAGGTCTAGGACTCGAACTACTGTTGACTATATGAGCGTCCAGCATCTTAACCACCACACCACCTACCAGCCCCAAGAGGGGAGCTTTTTGGCTGTCCCAGTAATTCAGGAAGGTTATCACCACGTGGTGGGCAGAGACTGGAGATGGTAGATGACCTGCAGTGCATGGGAAAGCCCCACTCCGTGAATGAATGATTTTTGAACGTTTCATTGAACATTCACACAGGTGGGGGGAAAAAACAAACTGTTCAGTTATCTGAACTAAAACCTAACTCTCTTATATATAAACTCAAAGTATTTTCTAAAACCCACCATCCTTTCCAGGATAGCAACTGGTGTGTCCATTAAGAGACCACACTTTGTTTTGTTCAGAACTTTTGAGAGTTCTCCTTTGGAGAAATCAGCAAAGTCAATACCAGTGGTGGAGTTACAGTCTCTGGTACTATGGGCCCAGAGGGATCTGCGTCGGTGGCTGCCATCTTCGTACTGATTCTGGCAATGAATTTAGCACCAACAACGTCACTATTTCTTCAAGTGTAGTCCTGCCGAGTGTTCACAGGTTGAAACACATGATATTTTTTTGTATGTGATTTTCCTCTTAATTTGACTGTATAATCCAGTTACTGAATATTTTGAAATTATTATGCACAAGTAAATTATATTAGCTATACATTTTATTTCAGTGTAATAAAGGAGAAGAGAAATTATAAAAATATTTGTAGGGGCTGGGACCAGCAGGTGGTGTGGCAGTTAAGGCACTGGACTCCCACATAATTCAAATCCCTGACCTGGAGGCTTGCTTTCTCACTTTCCCTCTTTCTCTTTAGTCAGGTTAAAAAACAATAATAGGGCCAGAAGATGGCATAGCGGTTACGTTGCTGGACTCCCATATGCCCAACTGTGGCATAGACTCGGTGGCTTCAAACTCAGACCGGGCGCATGTGCGTATATGCCTGTGATCCTAGGAGGAGAATGAAGGGATTGTGGTGTGGCCATCCTCCCAGGTTGGTGATTTCTCACTTTCCCTCTCACTGTCTCTGTCTCTTTCTCCAGTGAGTGCACATGCCCTATGGCAAAAATCTCTAAAAAATAAATAATAATAACAAATTAAATTAAATAAATAATTCTTCTTAAAAAAGTATGTGTAGAGGTAGAACGTGGCACTACCCACAGAAACAAAATTCCAAAACATGAACTTTTGGGAGACAAGTCACTTTTGAAACCATACTAGATTTCCTAATCATTCTTTTTTTCCATCCTAAAAGTGGTAAGGAGTAAGACAGTTGATGGTGTGGTGGTTAGGGTGACTGGGTCCTACATGACCGACTGTGTGGTTCAAGTCCTGGACTTGGTGGCTTGGAAAACATTCTGGGCACATGTGTGTACATGCCCAAAACTCCCAGAGGAGAACAGAAGAGAGAGGATGCAGTGTGGCCATCTCCCCATGAAGGCGTGCATTCTCGCTTTTCTTCCTCCATCTCTCTCTTGCTGAGGAGTGCACACGCCCTAAAACAATTTTCTTAAAAAAGCAGAGAGGAGCAAACTCCTCAGGTTAAGCCGCAGCTAAACGGTCATAGGAATAAAGGCCCCAGTAGGCCTTGCAGTGGTTAAAACAGGAAGCACAAAAATATTAAAAGCATAAAAAAGTCATCAGAAGGTCAGGCCACCAGCTTCCACCCTTATGCCAAAAGGGAAGGAGCAGTCTTTTCTCTAATCCTGAATGGTGTGTGCTGCACCCTCGCTGTATGGAGAGAACTCTAGAAATGCAGGCCTCCGAAGCTCGGAGACTCCAGAGCCAGAGACCCCAAATATAGAAGAAATGCCTGGTAGCTTCAGGACCCAGCGGTGCCAGAAGTACAGAGCTGGCACTAGCTCCTGGGGCACGTCAGCCCTGAAGACATCTCCAGGAGCTGTGACTCAGAGTGCCCAGCAATACTAGGGTGGCAGCTGAGGGCGGAGACCACAGGACTTTCTCATAGCACTGACAAATATTAATTAGCGAATGTCTACTGTATGCCCAGGTGTTCCAAGAGCTCGAGATGGGTCCATGGGTCTGTGATCATGTGATCAGGACAAGACCCCCCCCACCACCCAATGGAGTGGAATGACCTCAGGAGATACTTCCTATAAGTGTTAAGAGTTTCCTTTATACTTCTCCAGATACAATGGGCTTTCATTGCTTTTAAAATGAGAAAAACAGTTATTTAAGTAAATTATTAGACATTGGTTTTTTGCATATATACACATGAAGGAAATAAAAATGTGAAAAGGAAATACCAGGTAATTTTATATCTGCAAGAACAGTGGCCTTTGGACTCTGAGAGGGCCTTAGGGGGTGTGGTCAGAAAATCAACACCAGATGGTTCTAGATGAGTTGACTTTGAACTGTTATTATCAAAAAAATCCTAGAAGAACTTTTGTTAGTCTGGTAATACTTCATTCTTTCACTTAATTAGTCATTCAAGACTAATTAGCAAGTCACTATCCTGTCCTCTAGGATCCCACATTCTTGTCAGGAGCAGATTAAACATCCCAAATGACAGAATGCTCTAGGTGCTGTGGCAGAATTAGGGACAGCAAGTGGAAGGGACCCCAGAGGAGGGCAGGCACTATGTCCTTTGATTGCCATTTTATCTTGGCCATAACACAACAGGCTCTCGCTGTATTCCTGAACAATGTTCAGGCAACACTCCCTACATATGGTAATCTGAGCCCTGGAAGATAATGTCTTCGGTTCTCTTAATCCTCCATTGGTAACGTCAATCATTTTTAGTCTGACCCACTATTAGCCTTTTGTGCTTTCATCACAAAAAATTGTTTTTATTCTCCTCACAATAGCTATTTATTTAATTCTGCTCTCACACTATTTCAGTCTGCTCCTCCCTCATCATTTTCTGCTGCTACTTTTTAAAGGCCATGTCTCTTTGTGTCCCATCAAATACACAAAAAGGTTTTCTTTCTCTTTCTTTTTTTGGAGAAGTTTTTGCTATAGAGTGCATGCACTTGCCAGAAAGACAGAGAGAGACAGAAAGTGAGAAATCACCCCCCCCCCGGGGCGGGGGATGGCCACGCAGCAATCCCTTCTCCTCCATTCTCCTCTCGGGATCTTGGGCATGTGAGTTTAGGCCACCGGGTCCAGGACTTAAACCGCAGTCGACTACATGGGAGTCCAGTGACATAGCCATTATGCCAACTGCTGGTCCCCACAAAATAATTTTCTAGAATTCTCTTCTGTTTCCTGAAGTGTATTGTTTTCAGAAAGATGCCCTTTCTCCAGACTCCCATATGACATTGCATTTCCTTTAATCTGCAGTATTCCAGATTCATCCTGCAAAGAAGGGGGATCTGTTCAGATCCATAGTTGCCAAAAGACAGTATGGCTCTCTTCTAACTTCTCTTATGTCCACTTAGCTGTTGGAATCCTTTTCTCAGATACATAACTGGAAGACAGGGTAACGTACAAGGTTAGTGCAGTTTCTGGTGTCTATAAAGTATGTATTCTTATAGTGTAGCTCTCTAGCATTGGGGTAGAGTCTACTCCTATGCCTAGTATTTAGCTGGTTGGCATTCTGAATAGAAGAAATGTGCACGCATGCACACAACACACACACACACACACACACACACAAACGCACACAAATAGTCCCCACAATATAACGTTACCAGGATTTTTCCTGTATCTCATCACCAAAAAACATAATTTTTGTTGGAACTGTCCTCATCCCAAAACAGTCCACCTACCATCAGCCAATGCCTACCTCAAGGGATTATGACACAATATGATAAATGCTTCAAGATTAAGGACAAGAAGCTCCTTCTCTATCTTACACTCTGGGCTTTGAACCAGATGTCATGGACAAAAACACTGGAATGATAGGTTGAGGCTCAGTATTGAAAGGTCTTAGATAACATGTTAACAATGACCCCTTTGATGGGTGACAGCTGAGGAGTGTAGTGTGATTGAGGAAGTCACTCTAGTAGCCAATTAAGTGGTGGACTGAAATGAGAAGAGGATGGAAGCAGGAAAGCCAGTCAAAGAGGCTCTCCTGGGGCAGGCCCGCTGAGACACACTGCGAATGTGAATTGGGAGCAAGAGCGGTGACCATGGAGAGGAGCAAGGCACGTCCAAGGAGCTGGCAATCAAGCGCATGTGGGTGGCGAGGAGTAGAGATGTTGGAGACGACGCCAAGGTTCTAGGTGCCTGGGAAGGTGGTGGGAAGATGGAAGCCATGCACAAACAGAAAGTCGGAGGCAGGAGCAGCATGGGGGAAGTCAGTGACTGTGGCTTTGGACTTGGGGAAAAGAACAGCACCCACCTGTCTACTCGTTCTTTCACACGTGTTTTTATTCAGCATGTTAACTCCATTCTTAGGTTCTAATACATCAAGTGTTGAAAGGCTCTTCAAAGAAAAGTCCAAAAAAAGCCACTTGAAGACATAAGGCCAAATCAACAGTAATTATGCTAATTCATCACTGGATTCCATATGCTTTGTAGTCATACGTAGCTAGCTGGTGATTTTCTTCATCAAAATGCCCCCCCCCCCAAGAAATCAATGTTCTTTGCCTTCGCAAAGAGTAGGTATTTGTTATAAATTTCCATATGGCACCAGTGGGGCAGAAATGTAGGGGCCCCTGCCCAAACCACAAAGGGTGTCAGCTCTCAGGGCGGAAATAGTGTTCCAGAAATCTGATCCTTCATTCTTAAATATTAAAACTGTCACTAATTTGAGAGAGGAGGAACTTGGCTTTACTTTAGATATATCAAAATCTAGACCTATTCTTCAGTATGTAGATTCCCAGTAAAATTCCATTCTGATTTTCCAAACCCCTCAGTCTATGGGTAGAATAAAAGAGAAGTCACAGATTAGCTCTGATTAATTTTCATCATGAGAATCAACTCTTGCTTTTCAGGGAGAGAGGCAGGAAAGGATGACATGGATAATTAAAATCCACAGATAGCACAAACACCCAACCCAATTCAACCAGCAATTTCAAATCCTCCTGCACTGATTTTTAACAAATCATTTATTAACTATTATTATTATTATTATTTTTAGAAGTACCAAGTAGTGAGGTTCAATCCACCTTTAGAAGCTGAATCTAACAAAATGTGAACTCCTCAGGGAACCAGCAGTTAGCGTAATGGCTATGTCGCTGGACTCCCACGTAGTCGACCGCGGTTCGTGTCCCGGACCCGGTGGCTTAAAACTCACGCTGGGCGCGTGTGCGTGCGTGCCCAAGATCCCGAGAGGAGAATGGAGGAGAAGGGATTGCGGCGTGACCATCCCCCCTGGGGGGTGATTTCTCGCTTTCTGTCTCTATGTCTCTCTCTGTCTGTCTGGCGAGCGCACGTGCCCTACAGTGAAAATCTCTCAAAAAAAAAAAAAATGTGAACTCCTCAGAAAACAAGCAGGTGGTTACAAGAACGATAAGATGTTGGGATTGTTGGCCATTCTGAGATGGAAAATGGGCCTCTCTTATGTACTCTCTGTTGGTTTCATTTAGAAGAATCACAACAGCAGCACTATTGGTTTAGACTGTGGGTTGTCAGGCAAATTTTTCAGAAAGGCCAGCTTTCTTTTTGTTTACCACTAAAGAGCAGCTCACTGAGAGAGAACCCTCACCCCTGTGTGAATGGGTTGGCAGTGATTGCAGGCAAAATGTGGAAATGGAATAGGAGCTTGACCTCTAGAAGCACAGGCCCTTCTCACTTGCCTCAGCTTTACACCTTGCCAGGTTGAGCTACTGATACAGACCCAACCAACCCTGCATGTGCTACCATTTTATACCCAGCCCTTCCCAAAGACCTTCATGAGGCCTCTCATTGACCCGCCATTCCAGGGCTGCATTACTACCCAAGCCAAATCATACCTGGCTTCTACCATTCTCCAAAACTCTATCACCTCTGGCTAGTTTTCCCCATTGGTACTGGAATATGACTGTATTTCCTGCCATCTTATTGTTGCTCCTTCCATCCCCCCCCCCACCAACTACCACCCCTTCTCCTTGTTAAAAATGTAACTATTAATACTTTTTCAAGGTCTATCCTTTCTGTGAAACCTTCCCTGTTTCTCCCTACTTAAATCATTTCTTCCTATGACAGCACCTTATCTATATGTCTCCTATGACACCACATTATGCTTTCTATTATATCACAGTAGCTTATATCCCCTATGACTTCAATGTTCTCTGAAATGTGGGTCATGACCCATTACAGAGCTCCGAAATCACTTTAGTAGGTCATGACCTGAATTTTAAAAAATGAAATGAATAGAAGAGAACATTTTAGAGCTCATTACCCTTAAATATATTTTTCACTTTTATGGTCAAACAACTTGAAAGTCACTGTCCCCTGTAGAGACAATGTTTTCATGTAACACAAAGACTTGATCCAACCAACTTAAATAATAAATTTATTCTCTTGTCTAATGAGTCTGGAGATAAGGCAGCCCTAAATTTGGTTTATCAGCAACTTATCTACAACATCAAAGTTCCAGATTTTTGCTCTCTCTGTCACTTACTGGCTACCTCCCCTCATGTTTGCAAAATGGCTGCAGAAGCTTCTTGTATCATAACAATGTCCAGAGACAGAAAAATAAGAGCTGTTGATTCCTTAAATTTCTTTTTTTTTTTTTAATCAGCAAAGAGATCTTTTTACACCTTTCCTACCCCCAGTAATCAGCGAAGAGATCTTTTTACACCTTTCCTACCCCCAGATCTTCCACTATTGCTCTTTGCTAGAATGACCTGCCTAGCCAGAAGTGGCAAAGAAAACCAAAATTTGTTTAGATAAAGATACCAGCACCTTCCATGGGTATTTGTCATGTTCTACTGGTCAAGAAGAGGGAGACTAATGGATTTGGGGTAGGGAAGCTAAAGATTCCACCAGCCACGCACAAGGTGCATCCCAGTAAGGCCAGGGTCCTGTCTCTTCATGTTCTCTGCAACACCTATCACGTAGCAAGTCTAGACAGTCACCTCAATTTCCAGAGGTAAATTAAATCAATCAATTTGCCTCAAAGTATGAATATTCATGGGATGCAGAGACCAAATAGACATTTGAGATACTGGAGGCCTTCTGCAGACATAGCTCACAATTTGTCAATAAATAACTCACCAGAGGCTAGGATTTTTTCCAAGCTTTAACTTTTCTATTGAATTATAAAATGTGAAGAACTAGATTGCAATACCATTTAAATAATTAAATACATATTCGTCACAATGCAGATGGCAACTGGAGGTTCCACAGATGGAATTGTGGCTCTCGAGATGAGATGGTAAATGTGTGAAGGTGGGTGTGGAGAGACAGCAGTATCAGAGGTGGGGAGACATTACGTCATCCAGATATGGGGTTTCTTTGGGAACCCTGGCAGGAATACTGCTGAATCATTCTGTGAGGCAAATCATTGGCAAGTTAGTAGGACAAAGGTCCCTGTAATTGAGCCTTTGTTTCCATCACTCTCCTTGGCATCTTTCTGCTTATATTGCCATTTAAGACCAGACTCGAAAACATGAATACAGAAAATAATCAGATCTACAAGTCATTGACATGGAGTATACAGCCAGTGTTGTTTCTCCTCTCTTGAATGCACATATGTGCACATGTGTACACGTGCATATGCACATGTGCACACACACACACCCTCCTTAGCACAGAAACCGCAAGTTCAGAGGATTTTGAACTGCAGGAAAGCGTTTGTCTCTGAGATAGAATCTTTCTGTTTGCTTCGGTTTCAAACGCAAGATCCTCCCATCTGCCCAGCAGATAAAACTCGACTTATGAGAGTCTTGTTTGTTTCTTAAAAGGCAGCCTTCCGCTGCAGCAACATGGCAAACCTTTCCTCACCTGCCAGCCTGTACAGGCCTGTGGGTGAAGCTGGTTGGCTGGTGGGGCCCAGGACTGTGCAGTAACAGACTTGGATTCTCTTCTTGCTTCGGCTGCTGACTTACCACCTCCTTGTAAGGCTGTCCTGGGTCAGTGGGCTCAGGCACAGTTCCAGCTCTGCCACAAGCCTCATTTTAAGAGGGTCCTTGTCCCAGCTTGGTTGTTTAATTGGTAGCAAACTGAACTGCAGTGTTAGAAGCTACATGGCTGACCTGGGTCCAGATCCCAGGGTGGCCTGAAAACCAGCTTAGCTGGTGCTAATGTGCCCAGGAGCTCGACCAGCTGGAGCACTGGAGAGAGGGGATTGGAACCTGAGGAGACCCCGTGGAGAATGCTCTTCTCTCTCTCCCTCCCTCTCTCTCACACTATTGTGTGCGCATGTGCTCTATATCACGAATGAAAATAAATGTAAGAACGAGATCATCTTTGGCAAATCAGAGAGTGTGCTTGCTAGGAGAGCCAGAGTATGAGGTATCCAGACACTGTGAAGAAACAATAGTATTAACTATCATTGTATAAAGCTTTCCATTGCAGTAGCACATTTGATTTCCGCCTGCATGTATCTTACAAAGTACTTCCACTCACTTTAGAGCAATTTTAGAGCCCACTGACCAGTGAAATTGAGGCTGGTGCCCAGAGACATCTTTGACTGGATTGTTTAACAGATGGCTTGGGAGAATTTAGAGAAGGAAGTGTAATTACAGAGGCCAGCATGGCTTCCCTCTCATTTCCTTTGACAGCAAGGCCCCATAATTGATAATAAGAGCTAATCTGTATTAGGGGTTTTCTATGTGGCCAGCATTATGCTAAGAGTTTTCATGCGTTTAGGCTCTACAACAAACAAACTGAGGTGAGCGCTATTACTTCTATTTATAGATGAGGAAACTATGGCGCCCCCCTCCCCATATGAGCCCATTCCCTATCTGTCCTGTTCCTTAGAGAGCTGGCTCATTCCCATTCTTCAGGACTCAGTTCCAACCCATCCATCTGAAGTAGCCGCGCTCCCCCGGGTCCTCAGCCTCACCCTGCCTTGCTCATTTCCTTGCCAGGACACGGGAGAGTGCAGATATCTTGTTTGCTTCCTCATTCACTTGTTTATTTTCAGCCTCTACTATTCAGTTATAAGCTCCGTGAGGGCGAGGACCTTGTCCCTCCTTTTGTCCTATGTGAGTGTCCAGAATGTAATAGGAACCCCATAAGATATCTGAATGAATGAGTACATGCATGAATCAATGGACACAGTCAATTAATGAGATTTGGGTACAAGTTTGTCTCTTTCTAGGGACCAAGTTATCAACCCCCCCACCCACCCCGCCCCCCGTTCTGCTCTGTGTCTACTCACTCATCCATTCAGCAAGCTTTGATCAAATGCCAGGCACTGAGGTAGGTGCTAGAGAATCAGATGAGTAAGACGTGTCTCTCTGCCCTTGCAAATCTCACCTCTGAGGGCTGAAGGTGGTAGTTGATGGGGGTGGGGGGTGAATAGGATACATACAAAAGCACAAATAAAGGTATAATGTTAATATGTCGTATAATAGCAAGTTAAGGACCAAGTGGAATAGCAATGAAAAGAAGGGATGCTATGGTTTGAAGTAGCCTCCAAAAGTTCACGTGTTGGAAATTTAACTGTGATTGCAATGGTATTAAGAGGGTGGGCCTTGGGAGGGGTGATTAGATTAAAGTCTTCAGGGTGAGGCTCCTGTGACTGAGTAAGAGAGAGAGCGACCAGAGCAGACACGGACACCCACTTTTGCCCTCTCATGTCTGATGCCCTGTGCCACTTCAGGATGCTGCAGTGTACCCACCAGCAAGAGGACTCTCACTAAATGTAACCTCTTGATCTTGGTCCTTAAAACTGTGAGCTGAATAAACCTTTTTTCTTTAGAAGCTACCCTGAGTATAGTATGCCATTATTAGCACAAAGAATGGTCTAAAACAAGGGACTGCCTGCCTGCCCTGCCTGCCTGAGAAGACGCCTGCAGAGCAGATGACTTTGAATCTGACCTTGAAAGAGGGCTCTGGACTGTGGGGAGCTGCTCCTGTGTGGAGATGAGGAGGGGAGAACATATGGGTGTCTGGGGACAGACACAGAACTCCTCCATCCCACATGGCTGAGCCCGTTTTCATCTTGGCGCCCATTGTTAGAGGGCCTCTAACCAACCATGCTCTTAGTGGAACATTACAATGGGCTATTCTGTCCCAGTTGCAGAAGAAGAGCACTAGGAGATGTGTCTGTGTAGTCTCCAAGGTGCCCGCTGAGGGTGGCATGACTGGGAGCACTGTCTCCCAGAGAAAGCCACCAAAACACAGAACCATAGTAAGGGACCTATTCTAGAGCACAGAATTCATATATATATATTTTTTAATTTTTTATATTTTTTTCAGTATACAGCCATATTCTTGGCCTAAATCTAAAGAATTTCCTAACAAGAAGCGTAACTGTTACCAAAGAATTCATTCTGGCTTGTTTTATGGCATCTTATCAGACAAGATCTCAGTTGATTCTCCGTAGCCTGCTAGATACTCTGAAGCTAAGAAGGGCCATTGATTATTCACTTATTTAGTCAAAGTTTATCACACACCAAACTCTGGGCCAGACCTGGGCAATACAAGGAGACCAGCACAGCCTTTGACCCTGGAACACATGCGTGTCAAGAGTCCCTAAGAGCACAGTGTGACGTGCTCTGACTCCAGTCACATGCGGGAAAGAGACTTAGCCCAGGGACACCTGGACAGATGTGGTAGCTTAGCAACACAGGCTCCTGAGTCAGACAGTGTTGGGTTCAAATCCTTGCTCTGCACTTACTAGCTGTGCTTGGGTAAGTACATGAGATTATTAATATATGTGTACTAATTATAGGCTGGCTGCTAAAACAAAGACCCTTAAATACACAGTGACTTAAACAAGATGGAAATTGACTTCTCTGCCATGTAGACATCCAGCCAAGCACTGTGGCTCTGGTAATAGTCCCAGGTAACATCCACCTCATTGCTCTGGCAGTTCTAAGGGGCTGCCCTCATCCCTGTGGCCCAAGATGATTCTCCATATAACTCATGCTGTGTGTTGATACAGCTTGATACATAAGCTTAATTTACACCACCAGGGAGGGCCTGGCCCTCTCTGTGTGACTCTCCTCCTCTGGATAAGAACTCCTCTGTGTTCTTGGATGAGCTCTCCCATCATGGTGGCAAGTGGGCTTGGGCTACTCCATACTTTATGTGCTCTCGGCTTTATGCTCAGTGCTTGTCCACTAAGATTCAGGTGGAATTCCTAAGCTTGACTCAGTGAACTGCATTAATCCTGGTGACCAAGGATAGGAGAAAGTGTTGGCCAAGACTCATAGGACCTCCCCACCTCCCCTGCCCCAGCAACTGTATGGCTGAGTTGGGGATGGATGAGTTCCCACACAAGACTTTTCAGACTGTTCAACCAGAAGAACGAACAAACGTAAAGTGGCAACAAAAAACTGCCATAGAAACAACTTAGCAGCTAAACAAAAACTTACTTTTCTTTCATTCAATATGTATGCACTTCTAGGGTTTATGATCCATAGCAGCAGTCTTCACACTCCACTCAAAAACCCCCAGTTTTGACAATACTCCCAACAAACACATTTATTTCTTTGTAACTATATGTATGTGTTATTCTACTAATACAGAACAATACTAGTGGTGGTCCCAAGTCCAAACTTTTCTACTTCCTTGGATAGCATTCCCTAATGGGCACAGAGCATCAGGAATTGACTACGTTTCCCAGGAATCCTTGCAGCTGGTTGGTATATGACTAAAGTCTAGCCAATGAAATGTCAGAAGACTGGGTGCCATGTTCAGGCAATGTTCTTATGGTAAGGTATATATTTCTTCCTTTCTTCTTCCAGCCACCTAGAAAATGGACATGGTGGTTGAACCATGAATAATAGCCTTGGATAATGAAGTGAAAGCCCTACATTGAGGCTGTTGGAGCAACCAGGGAAGGCCCCTTACCAGCTCTGGACCTACTGACTCCATTTACATAGTAAAGAAATAAACTCCTTTCTTTCTTTCTTTTTTTCTTTTTAGTAATGATTTAATTTTATTTATTATGATTATTTTTAATTTGGCCAGAGAAAGACAGAGTGAACAAGAGAGGGAAAGTGAGAAAGCGAGCTGCCAGGTCTGGGACTTGAACCGAACCGTAGTCGGCCATGTGGGAGTCCAGTGCCTTAACCACCATACCCACTGCTGGCCTCTAAACTCCTTTCTTGTTTAAAGCTTTGTTGTTGTCGATATTCTCTTTTCCTAAACTCAGCCAACTCTAATCCTACCTGATACAGTTGTTTATATTATCATACATGTACTAAACTAGACATAGAAGAGACAAAGTCACTATAAAGTTATACTAAGTAACTTTAGAATGTCTAATTTAAAAAAATAGTTATTTAATTTATTCCTTATCATTATTTTTTAATTTGACCAGAGAGAGAAAGAGAGACAGAGAGGGAAAGTGGGAAAGCAAGTTGTCAGGTCTGGGACTCGAACTGTGGTTAACCATTTGGGAGTCCATGCCTCAACCACCATGCCACCTGCCAGCCCCTGCAATGTCTGATTTTTTTGCATTCCAGAGGACAGAGTCTGACACATTCCTGTGGTCTAGGGTGCATTTCCTGCCTCTCTCCCCCACCGTCGTAGAGACCTCTGGTTTTCTTGCCTCTTGTCCTGTGGTGCCCCAGAGTTATCTACCTTGTTGAGGCTGCCTGTCTCCTCTCCCCAGAATACACTTTGTTCTTTGAAGCAAGGACCCTGAAGTGAGTTCTCCCAACCCCCTAGCACAGGGAGAGCAGAATCTCTCCCAATCTCTGCCTTTACTGACTCTTCTGGGTGTGTTTCTACCATCCAGACTTTGCTTTACCATGGAGAACAATGTCGAGGAAATCAGATGGAATTGAAAAGTATGATCTGAACCCAAGGAAGTGGGCAGTGTGTAACTGTCAGAAAAACAGACATGCACTTGGAGCCCGTGCTGCTGCTGCTAACCTGCACCCACTCACAAACCACCTCCTCCGAGCAGGTGACTCTGCGCTAACTTGCTAACTCGCCTGGCTCTGTAGGGAAGGAAGGAGGGAGGGGCAAGAGGCAGGGAGCTCTGTGTCTGAAAGCTTCCCCCAGGCCCTGTCTCTCTCCCCCAGAAGGCAGTGCCCAGAGGGCCCTATGTCCCATAGGACATCAGAGATTGTCGGAGGGGTCCAATTCTATAACTGAGCACAGACCCCACGGTGGCCCCGCCTGGTCTCTGTAGGACCTGGGAGAGCCCAGGCTCTCTCCCTCCTCCCCTGTGAGGATTCAGTGTCCTGATTGTATCACAGCTTCAAAATTCCCTGACTCATGCCATCCTCGGAGCTTATTCAGTGGTGTAGGCTGCCGGCTCCACCCCCTCCCACTCAATTCAGCTATTTAATTACGGCACCCTGTGTGGTAGAGGGGCAGAGAAAGAAGGGGCTGGGGATGGGGAGAGGGGCATCTGAAACCGGGAGGAGCCCTTGAGGAAAACTTGTGATGAGCTCATTGTGAAACAAACGTGTTGGTGCCCAAAGGATGGCAGGCCCTTGACCCTGGAGGTGGGCAGGCCTGAATCAGGAGGCCTGCTAGGGGAAGCCCACAGAGTGGGAAGGGAGACAGCTTCTCTCTGCATCGTGGTCTGATCCCGGCTGTTCTACACTTCCAGGTAGCCAGGGTACCATGTGATTGGCTAGTAACCATGGCAACGAGCCTTGTTTCACCAAGTACACAGAGAGAAATCCCCCCAGAAAGAGATCAACGCTGTGCTTTGCCAAAGGGCAGCTTGCCCCCAACTCAACCTGCTCTCCATCATGGCCCTGGCCCTGGTTGTTGCTAAGCAAATGCTTCTGAGCTGGAGATAAGGGCTATTTCATTTTATTTTATTTTTTGTTCTCCTCCTGATACTTGTCTCCCCTATTTTAGAACACAGTCTCTGAAGATGAAAGACAAAAATAGCTCTCTCTGAAGGAGAAGATGCTAATACACTTTCTGTGCTTTCAAAGGCAGGCTTCTTATGCTGAAACAGCCACCTCCAGCAGCCTGAACTGAGAGGCTGGCTCTGCTCCCCCTGGCCACTAGAGAAGCACTCCCGAAAGCCAATGGGGCTCGCACTCTGCTCCCTGCTGTGAGAAGTCATGAAGCGTTCTGTGCTGCAGACAAGGACCCCGCTTGCCCGACTGCGGCACCGCACCGCCCAGCCTGCTCTCAGGTGGAGCTACGGGAGATGGCTCGGATATTCTGTGCCGCAAATGGCGGACATGATTACAATCATGAAACACACACTGCTCAGAGGCCCAGCACCCAGCAGCACACGAGTGTTAGAGGTATGCTGAGTACACAGGGTGGCCCTTCCTGAGCCGCTGTGTCTGCCTTGACCGGGATAGTCAGGTGCTCCTTCCTAGGGGAATGCTGTCACTGGCTCAGCCTATGTGGCCTTGAACAAGCCACTTTGTCTCTGTGGGCATCAGTTTCCCCATCTTTAAGACAGGCAGAGTAATATTGGGCCCAGCAGGTGCTGTGGTGGTTAAGGTATTGGATCCCACACTGTTGACTTCACAGTTTGGATCCTGGACCTGGCACTCTGAAAAACACACTGAGCAAATGTGCATGCATGCCCAAAATCCTGAGAGGAGATGGGGAGGGATTGGACTGTGATGTGGCCATTACCCTGGAGAGTAATTTCTCACTTCCTCTCTCTCTCTCCCTCTCTCTCTCTCTCTCTCTCTCTCTCTCTCTGGCAAGTGCATGAGCCCTATGGCAAAAATCTAAAAAAGAAAAAAAAGACTGAGTAAAATTTATATAGCCTTTCTCACTGGGTTTTGATAACAATTATATCTGGTAATATGGAAAAAGTACTTTGAAACTATAATCACTACAAGGTATCGTTCTTATTTGTGGAAGTCTCCATTCTTTTTTTTTTTTTTTTTAAATGTTGTGTGCATTCACCAGACAAAGACATAAAGATAGAGAGAAAGGAGAAAGCATTCCCCCATGGGGTTGTGGCATGCTATGGTCCCTTCTCTGGTTCTCCATCCTGGCAGAAGTTTGAGTGTGCACGCACTTGCCTCTGTGTTTTTCAGGCCACCAGAGCCAGAATTAGAATTGTGCAGTTGACCACATGAAATTTGGCTCCCTTAACCACTAGACCGAGGTGACCAGCTGAGAGGTATCTTAAAGGATTAAAGAAGTTGAAATAAGGAAGCAATATAGGTAGAAACAAACCAACCAACAAAAACTTACGGTAGTGTAAAGCTACAAAGTTAATGCGACATGGTTTTTGTTAACATTTAATGGGTGCAAAGCAAAAGCATATTTGTTTAATCCTAACAATACCTCCCCACCCCTAATTGTATTAAAATTTCCATTTTGCAGATGAGGTCCAAATTCACATAGCCGGTGACAGAATCAGGACCCAAATCCTGGCCAGTCTGATTTCCAAGTCAAGATCTTTTTCTTTTTCTTTTTCTTTTCTTCTTCCTTCCTTTCTTTCTTTCTTTCTTTCTTTCTTTCTTTCTTTCTTTCTTTCTTTCTTTCTTTCTTTCTTTCTTTCTTTCTTTCTTTCTTTTTTAAAGAGAGATTTTTGCTACAGGGCACGTGTGCACACCAGACACAGAGAGACAGAGAGAGAGACAGAGAGAAAGTGAGAAATCAACCTCCCCCTGTCCCTCACCAGGGGTACGGCCATGCCACAATCCCTTCTCCTCCATTCTCCTCTTGGGATTTTGGGCACACATGCACATGTGCCAGTGTGAGCATCAAGCCTCTGGGTCCAGGACTCAAACTGTGGTCACCTATGTGGAAGTTCAGTGCCTTAACCACTACACTACCTGCCCAGAGCCCCACCCCACCCCCGGCCCCCAGGCAGGATCTTAACCCACTGCTGGGGCCTTGAACTGGGGTCAGCCGATTTGAAATATTCTCTGTGTTATGAGAGTGGGTTACCTGGTGGTCTCCTTGGAGTTCACAGAGCAGCATGGGGTGCGGATGCGTGTGTGAGTGCATGAGTGTGCATGAGTGTGTGCGCGTGTGTTTATGAAGAGGGAATTGCCTTGCTTTCCTTTCCTTATCTCGGGGTCACTCATTTGTCCCATGCTGACATGACTGTCTCTTAGGTTTCTCATGGAAAACGAGCTGAGCTCTAGACTGCTGCAGTCTGGCCTGGTTTCTGTAGGCAGAACAGATGCAGTTAGTGAGCACGCAAAGCTAGAGAAACGGAACTGCACAGCACCGCCGTCATAGCTCACACCCCATCCGGTCAGACCTGGCTGCACTGCCGTGTCTGCTCTTCCAGAGTCACTCTCTACTCCCCTCACCCTTCCTAGGCCCTACAGGCTCACCCCTCTGGACCATCTCATTGGGCTTCCTTGCCCTTTGTATTCTGGTTGCATTTGGCCAACGGGAGCCCTGGCAGCGGACAAAGGAGGTCAGTGTATTATTCCGCTGGCTCCCCTCCTGGCTGGAGATTGGCTGCTCCTCATCCCTTCAGAGATAAGGTTTCCCAGCTGTTGCTAGTCCTGGAATATCACAGTATTCCTTGCAGAGTTCCTTAGCTTGCTCATACTTTTATCGGTGTCCTTTTTCTAAGCTCTCCTCATCTCCCCACTTGAGAGTGCTATTCTGTCCCCTTTGGGACACTGCCTGGTACAGAAGGACACAGTACCTACCTTTCAGGGCTATTATGAGAATGAAATGAGCCAATACAAGGAAGGCTTGTGCTCTAGACAGTTAGCCGGTAGCCATGGGATCAGTGCCCTGCCCCAGGGCATGTGCAGACATCTTCTCTAGGCTGCAGTGTGGCCAGCAAACAGTCTGACTGCTTGGCAGGGTGGCTTGTCCAAGAGATCAGGTTCCGTTTGCTCCTAAGCTTGGCCTGGTCTGCAAGGGGAAGCCAATGGGTACTGAAGATATGAAGTCAGTGATTTATAAACTGAGAAACAGTGAAAAGAAAATTCACTAGGTTCACTGAAGGTGCAATAAGAAATCAAATAAGCATATGTAGAAGTTATTCATTTACCCTAAAAATATGTATTAAGGGGACCAGTAGGTGGTGTGGTGGTTAAGGCACCAGTCTCCCACATTGTCACTGAAGTTGAAGTGCCAGTCCTGGTGGTCTGAAAAGTCACACTGGGTGCATGTGTATGCACCCAAAATCCCAGAGGAGAATGGAGAAGGGATCGTGGCATGGCTCTCCTCTCTTGGAGGTGATTTCTCGCCTTCCCTCTTACTGTCTCTCTTTGGCAAGTGCCCGTGCCCTACGACAAAAACCTAAAAAGTACTGCATGATTGTGTGTGTGTATGTGTGTGTATGTGTGTGGATACTGCATGATTGTGTGTGTGTATATGTGTGTGTGTGTGTGTGTGTGTGTGTGTATATATATATATATAAAGTACCTGCCATGTACAACAGATTAAGCAATGAATAATATAGACCTGGCCTCTGGCATTATTTTCTCGCTTTGTACATCAGTAGATGAAACACACAGTTAAACAAGGGCACAGAGCAATCTTCTCTCTTTAAATTAAAATTGTTGCAGGAGGATGAACAGTGAAGGGAGTGATTTTTAAAATCAAGCCCTTAACTAAATGTTAGGCATAGTACAAGATATTTCATTTGTGTTATCTCATTTAATTTTATGATGCAGTGTAGGTAGTTATTCTCTTTTTGCAACGAGTAAGCTAAAAATCCATAGTTTATATGATTTACTTAGATGTGAAGTCATTCAAAAAGCATTTATTTAGCACCTACTGCTTTCCTTGCCCTGCCTCTGCTTTCCAAGAATTTAGAGAATAGGAGAAATCAGTACATAAACAGGTATTGACCCAAAGTGGGTTATGGGAAGTGATGCTGATGTGTTGAAAGCATTATGAGGGCCCTAAGGAGGGATATGTGACTCAATGTGAGAAGTCAGGAAAGGATAAGGGAAGTCGGCCTGGGGGAAGTATGTTCTTTACTGAGTTGTAAAGACGAGCTGTTAGTAGCCAGGTTGGGGATAGGGTAGGAAGAAAAGGGGGCCTGTCCGGCAGAGGAGATGTCATAACCCAAAAAGATTCAGGCTGCAGAGTAAGCAGCAGAGCAGGGAGTGTGGACTATGAGTGGTATGTGGAGGCCAGGCCCTGGCAGAACTTGTCTTTGTATCAGGAAACCTGGACTGCATGCCTCATAGCTTACCCGCTAATAAAGAGTTTAAATAGGGGGAGTTGTGTGGTAAGGATTGACCAATATTTACTTAACTTTTTTACTTTATTCACATTAGAACACGTGTGTGTATGTGTGCCTGAGAGAGAAAGAGAGAGAGAGACACCTCCATAGGATACGGTCACACTGTACTGTCCTTCCTCCAGCCTGTTGGATCTTGGGGTGTTTCAGGCTGATCAGACTGAGGATTTGAATTGTGGCTACCATGTGGGATTGGACTTTTCTTGAAATTTAAAAATAATTATTTATTTATTTTATTTTATTTATCATTATTATCATTTTCCTATTTGCTGCAGAGTATATGCGCTCACCAGAGACAGAGACAGACAGAGGGGAAAAAAGTAAGAAAGCAAGCCACCAGGGCCGGGACTTGATCCATGGTTGACCATGTGGGATTCCAACGCCTTAACCATCAGGCCACCTGCTGGCCCCAGGGTTAGACTTCTTTTGAGCAGTATATTACCACTGCGCTATGGGGTTGGCCAGGTTTGGGTTTTAGATAGCTTGCCCTGGCACTTATGTGGAGGACAAATTTAAAGCAGATAAGGTTAAAAACATAGACTTTTTAGGAAGTGCAATACTCATACTGTGGTCTCAATATGTCCTCCCAAGTCCATGTGTTAAAATTTGGCAAACCTTTGTGAAAGCATGAAGATGGCGGGTTAAACTTAATAGGACCTTTAGAAGATTAGGATTAGATAAATTCACCAGAGTGGGACCCACATGGTTGAATTCTGGTAGCTCTGTAAGAAGAACGAGAGAGACCAGAGCAGAGACACAGACATACAGTTCTTGCCCTCTCACCATGGGATCCCTTCAGGCTTTGCAGAGTCCCCACTGGCAAGAAGACCTTTACTAGATGTGTCCCCTTGGCCTTGGTTTTCCAAAACTCTGAACTAAACAAATCTCTATTTTAAAATATATAAATTGTTCATTGTGGTATTCCATTATTAAGAAACAGAACAGACTAAGACACTCATCAAAGCAAAACATAATAATGCCAAAACTAGGTTAGAGGTCCAAGTGACAGAGAGGAGGCAACTGTTTGGAGAGCTTCTCTAAGAGGTAAAAATCTCAGGATCTGAGGCCAGCAGGTACGTGGTGGTTAAGACCCTGGACTCCTATATAGCTGACCCCGGTTTGAGTCCTAGACCTGGCAGCTTGCTTCCTCACTTTCCTTCTCTGTCTTTCTCTGGTGAGTGCACAAGCCCTAGAGCAAATTAAAACGATGATGATAATAATAATAATAAAATTAAATTTTTTCTTTTAAAGAGGTAAAAATCTCAGGACATAATGATTGATTGGCTTTGAGATGCGAGAAACATAGAAACTCAGGTAGATGGGTGGTCGGGCCACCAACTGAGCAAAAGAATGTAGGGGAAAGTGGGTTTGAGAGGTGTGGTGGCTCTTATCTTGCCGTCTGAGACTTTTCATAACCCTGGCCCCACTGGACTCTGGTAACAACAGATTCCAAGAAGTGGGGCCAGGATTTAAGCAGGCCTGTCAAATTTGCTCCGGGAACTTAAACCTATGCAGTGAACTCACTGCTCTTCCCATGGAACAGCAGGTTATTTAGTGATCCCCTTGAATCTAGGAGCTGCCTTACAATTCTTCTGAGTAATCTTCCCTGTGCCTAAATTGGTCAAGATCAGTTCCTGATGGTTTCAGCCAAACACTTCTCACGGACAGAGGAAGAGTTCAGCGCTGGACCTAGTGAGTTTCAGGCCCATGTGACGTCCACGTGATGACCAGAAACTTCAGGAAATATTAATCAGAGGGGAAAGGTCTGTGCTGGAGTTATCAGCATAAGAGTTGTGGTTGAAACTGAGAATCAGACCACCGAGAGAGTGTGGGGGTGAGAAAAACAGTGGGCAGAAGCTGGCATTCAGGAGAACAAGCAAAGGCTGGTAGAAAGAAAAACCAGGAGAAACAGGAATTAAAAGCCAGAGAGAACCAAGGAGAACTAGGACAACATGCACTCATAGAAACCAAAGGAGTAAGAGTTTAAAGAGTGAGTAATTGAGGATTTTACGTAAGGCCAAGAGGACAAAGTAAGCTAGGGGCTGAACTTTGGACTTGACAAGCAGATTGCTGATGACTCACAGGGCAGGGTCACTAAAGGGAGGATAAAAGCCAGGCCAGGATGTTACAAAGCATGTGGGAAGTAAGGAAGTAGATGGTAATCCTTGGGAGTTTTAAATGAGAGATGAGAGAAACTCAATAGTTAGTAGTGGGAAGGAGGGAGGGTCAAGGGAGGGTTTGTGTTGATAATTCTAGTCAAGTTTAGCCTGACTCCAAAACCCATGCTCCTTCCATTCAGAACTTACTATCCTGTGGTCTGAAGGAATCAGGACTTAAATGGTAACTGAACACAGAGAATTCTTTTCTAGGTAAGTAATGTTGCCTGCTGTCAGAGGTCTCATGATGGTTGTGTGACTAGGAGTTGAAATAAAAATTCTGTCTTGAAAGTATATAAATTGGTAGATTTCTTGTGCTTACTTCATGTGCGACTTCATTCCTAGGCAGGTCAAAACCCAAACATGATAATAACTAAATGAAGAAACAGAGGAAAAACTCTTTTTGCAATTTTGTGTCCAAGCTAAAGATTCTCTCCCTGTCCTCCATTTAAAAAAATTTTTTCAAGAGGAAAAAAATAACCACGTATCTCAGAAGCTAGTATTAGATGTTCAATAACTGCTCTTCTGTTAGTTGACAAGAAATATTTCTTCTTGGAAGGAAGGCGGCATGGCTTGACAAGTCCATTGTGCTAACTAATACTTCATGGATTAAATTTTCTTCCTATATTTACTGGCAAAAAAAAATGAAAGAAAATAAAATTGAGTCAATGACAAGATTTAAAAAAAAATCATTTTAAAATCCCACTTGAAATAATAAAATTTATATTTACTCATTGTAGAAAATTTGGAAAATGCAGAAAGACAAAAATACCCTGAAGCCTACTATTAGTAATATTTTAGAATATTTCCTTCTAGTCTTTTTTCTAGTAGCATGTTCAATTTTAACAGCTGTTTTTATGGCAGATCTGCTAATGTCAGTTGCAGGGCTGACCAAAGGAGTTTCAGAGGACTTGACAAGGAATAGTTGTGGTAATAAAGGTTATGAAAATGTCAAAGATGACTGGCAATTCACTTCTGAGAAGTTTAATAACAGTCAGATGCCTGCTACATGTAATGCTGTGTAACAAACAATCCCATAATCTAAGTGCATTACAGCAATAAGCATTCATTTATTGCTTATGCATATAGGGATTGGCTATGACTCTGTTGGATGCTGGAACCAGATAGGCTTGGCTCTTGGCTCTAGGCTGCTAGTTGGGTTTAGGTCTATTTCAAGTGTCTTCATATTCTGGGACCAGAGGCTATTCAGGAAAATTTATTTTATGGTAGATGGCAGAAGTGCAAGAGATTAAGCCAAACCTATGAAAGCACATATAAACCCTCGGGTCACATCATTTTCACTACTGTTTTTATTAGCTAAAGAAAAACACATGGCTTAGTCCACAAAGAGGCAAAAAAGTATCAGCCTTTGTTCTCCTGGATGCCAATTTCCTCTGAAAGTCCTTTGAATTGTCTTCCGTATCCACTCCTCCATTTCCATTCCACCCTCATGACCCTTCATCACTTCACAGCCAAGTTCCTGCAGTGGCTTCCTTAATGAACTTATATTTCTCCCTTACCCAATCTGTCCTGCACAGAAAGCTGGACTCAACTGCCTTACAAAGTCTTGCACAACAGGAAACTTCTGCTCAAAGAAACGAAAACTCAAAATCTATTGTTTTAGAGCCTAAGTAGTCAGACAATTCGGGGCTAAATTTTACATTTGGTTTTAATAACCTATCCTTAACCTAGGTTCCAATAAAGTCCTTGGGCCAGAGCCTGGCACATAGCAAGTGCATAAAGTGAGGAAGCATCTATGACTATATGAACATTCTGGATACTCGTTCCAAACAGGATACACACATAGGGATGAGGGGGACCGCCACTGGAGGGCTCTTCCATTTATGTCTCCCCTCTCTGGGATATGCAGGGCTGCTAGACAAAAATGTTCATCTATGATCCTGAGTCTTCAGACATGGCCCTCAATGACTGTTAGGAGTTACAAGTTTGACTCTATTGTTTTGGAATACAAACTGGCCACCCTTGGAATCTGCTTAGTGAGGGAAATGCTACTATTTAACAGATGCAAAATATCATTCTTGGATAGAACACAAAGCAACAACAGTATTCACCAAAGGGAATGATTTTTATTGTTACACAAAACATTTTCCTATCAGAGCACATATAAATCCAGAGAACCATTGCGTTTTCAGAACAAACAGATTAAATACCTTCAGGGCCCTGACAGTGAGGGAAAATGGGTCACATTTTTAAAAAATATGGTAATGTTTTTACTGGATTTAAACAGAGACAGAAATCAGGATAGAGTGAGAAAAACACTTCTGTATGAACAAAGTGCCTTCTCACAAGCAAAGCGTTTTATGATGTTCGTTTTACAGAAAAGACTGGGATCTGTTTCCTGGGCTCGGGAAGATGCAGCAATGTCCATGCCTGACCATGGCAAAGAAAGGGCTTCCTGGACCTACCTTCCAGAATCTCAGTGATGGTGGAGCTGATGAGCCTTCTTCCCCTACCCCGAGATCTGCCCTGCCCCATCCTAGCTGCCTCCTGAGACACACATGTACCAGAGGGTTCATGCCCAAGGACATGGCTCACCCGCGTGTGCATACATGTGTAGCCAGCTCTTTTTATTATCTTTTCACACAGTCTTGCTTACATTGGCTCCTTCCAGTCCATTTACTGCTTACATCAGGGCCTATGTTGTAGTTTCCTGACAGTTTCTTGTAGCTGGGCATAGGGCTCCCCAGCATAAGACTACATCTCCCAGACTCCCTTTCTGTTGGACATGGCCATGTGACCAAGTTCAAGCCAATGTGATAAAGACTAGAAGCCATGAAAGCAACTTCCTGGTTATGTTATTAAGATGACTGAGTGGTCCGTCTCGGTCTCTCTTCCTTCTGTCTGGGAAAGGTACGGCTGGAGTAGCCACCTAGAACACACAACTGAAAGCCTCGTGTCAAGGAAGGCCAAGCAAATGAGCTTGGGCCATCTGCTTCCTTGGACTGTTGAGAGAAAAATCAACTGCCACAGTGGTAAAGTCTCTGTATCTTAAACCCTTGTTTACAACAGCTTAGCCTCTACCTTCTCTGCACTTAGGAAAATGCTCCTCATTCTATAACGATCCACCCAGCCACAAATGAGCCCCTCCAGCTTTTGAGTCTCTGACGCCCTTTGACCTACCTCTTGTGTTTTTCTTCACAGACTACTAAGTACTGTAACTGCCTGTGCCTTAGTCTTAACTCACTGTTTGCTACGGAAACAGGACAGGAACCAACTTTCAATCATTATTTTATTTTACACAGTGCTTAGCATACTGCTTTTGCATGTTTGGTTCTCAACAAACGAGTAGGATGAATGAACAGATGCATCTTCACTGTGTCTGTACACAGGATGAATTATATAAAAATGAGGGGCTAGTTGTATTTGTGTAAATAATTATATCCATAAACTGCATGATAGGAGATCACTGTTAAGCTAGAGAATGAGGTGCCAAGCTGGCTTTTTTTCTATTCAACATTTGTATCAACCACTTCAATGGGACATAGTCAGTATACCCACTGCACCTGTGGATAACAAAATAGGAAGCTGATAAACTAGCTAAAAGAATCAAGAATCAAAACAACTTTTAGAAGGACAATAGATAAAACTTTAACAAAAAAGAGTTTGAATATCTGTTCGAAAGTAGGCAAGAGTTAAGGATAAACTAGAACAAGGACCAGGTAGCGGCAAAGGTGGTGCAACTGAAGCCACATGGGGAGGGTCCTGCTTCTTGTCTTCAGCCTTCCCTGAGCAAGTCAGGCATGAGTACCCATGACCCAGGCAGCTGGGCCTGGCTGTGGATCATGGCCTGAGGACCCTGTTGTGAGTGCCTGTCTCTTTGTCATGAAGAAACAATTTTTTTAAAAGAGAATAAGCTTAATTAAAGGTTACATGGAAAGGTTTAAGGGTTTTATTTGACCAGAATCGACAAGTAAACATGAGATGCGTACTGAGCGCGAGGTGCTATGGGGGATTCATGGATGGACGAAGTGTGGCCCCTGCTTTCACTGGGCTCATGAAGATGTGGCCTCTGGCCCACTTACAGCACTAGAAAGCACGCAGTTCTGGAAGAGCAAAAGCGCAGGAGAGCCTGGCACGAGTATGATGTAGAGACCGGCTGAGTTTAGCTTGAGAGTGGGCTTGTGGAGAAGGATGAGGAATGGTAGGAGAGAGAAGTCAGAGTCAATCTGTAATGGGCCCTAATGCCAGGCGAAGATTAGAATTTTAAAACATTTTCTTTTTTTCCAGAGGGTGCAAGCACTCACTGTAGAGAGACAGAAAGTGAGAGAGCATCCCCCGATGGGGAATGGTCACACCTTTCTCCTCTATTTCTCCCTCCTTTCAGGATTTTGGGCATGCACACATGCCTGGCATGTTTCTCAAGCCACTGGGTCCAGGACTTGAACCATGCATTCTGCCATATGAGATGCAGATGCCTTAACCACCATACCACTGGCTGGCCCTAGATTGCAATTTATATGAAAGGAGGAGGCAGCCCTCCTTTACATACCCTTCTTCCACAAAAAAGGAATGGTCAGTGTTTTAAGATTTCTTTGGAAGCAGCCTGTTGGACAGATTGGAGTGGGGATATACTGAGGCTTGGAACTGGAAGCATCATTTTAGAGACTGATGGTCTCGTTTAACATCTTCATTTTATATGTGGAGAAACTGGCCCAGCTGCGGTGCAAAAGCAGTAGGAGTGCAGCCACGTGATGCTGGAGACCATGTGGGAAGGCTCTTGTTTCCCGTCCCAGATACACCTCAACACACCTGTGCACCTGTAATCCTGGCTGGCTGTGGGGCGGCTCATGATATGAAGAGCCCATGGAGCCCATGGAGGGTGCCTATTATCGCTGTCCCTCTTGGGAAATAAACAAACCATATATATATATATATATATTATGTATAGGGATGCATGTGTATGTTTATGTATATGTGTACATCTGTTTAGACACATATGTATGTGTATATAAAGACACTGAAAAAGAGAAGGACTGAAGCAGAAGGCTTAAATGATGCACCTAATTGCTGACCAGGGTACAGCAGAACCAGAACCCAGGATGTACTTCCTGGTGCAGGGAGTGATAAACTACCATGAGTTGACTTTCACAGTTACTGGAGTCTAGGAAAGCATTCTGGAGACACTTGAAGCAAGGGAACCAGTGAAGAGACCATTTCCATGGGCAAGGTTAAAAACATTGAGCAGTGGAGGGACCAGCAGTTAGTGTAATGGCTGTCGCTGGACTCCCACATAGTCGACCGCGGTTCGAGTCCCGGACCCGGTGGCTTAGAACTCACGCCAGGCATGTGTGTGTGCGTGCCCAAGATCCCAAGAGGAGAACAGAGAAGGGAATGCGGCGTGGCCATCCCCCCTGGGGGGTGATTTCTCGCTTTCTGTCTCTCTGTCTGTCTCTGTCTGGCGAGCGCACGCACCCTATAGCAAAAACCTCTTAAAAAAAAAAAAAAGAAACATTGAGCAGTGGAAGTGGGAAGACAGTCAGCATGAGAGACTGCTGGATGTTATGGGTTGGAAGGGAAGAACGGGGGAGGAGAGCTGGGTTTTTAGGGCCAAGTGACAGGAAGGACAGCAGTGGGATTACTGGATACTGGGAACAAGAGGGCGAGGAACAAGTGGGAGGAGTACTGCATAGCTGGGTCCCACTTTAATCAAAGGGGCACTGAACACGAATGTGTGCAGAAGAGGGTAAGCAGACGGCAAAGCAAACCGGAGTGAAGGAGCTGCTCAGACTCGGGAGCGGAGCTGAGAAGCTCTATGGGGAGAGCCCATAGCTGGTTTCACACAGTTGCAGGGCTTTTCCAGAACAATACCAAATCGCCCCCTAACTAGCCCTTGCCTGGCACTGCCGGAAGGCACGGCTGAGAGGCTGCAGTGCAGAGCCGAGAAAAGAGCGAGAGCCTGATGATGGAGGGTCACTAGTGGTTCTCAGTGAAGCAGTGTGAGGGGACGAGCAGACTTCTGAGTCACACAGACCTGGCTTCTAGTCTCAGCCTACCATTACACATGTAATGTGTGATCTTGGGCAAGTTGCCGAACCTCTCCGTGCCAGTGTCCACAAGTACCAAATGAAGAGGCTAGATTGGAAGACTTCAAAGGTCCTATCTTGATACAACGTTCCCTGGTTCTAAAAAGGTGGCATCAAATAAGGTGTGTAAAATAAACGAATGACAAGTGTAGGGTCACCGCACTTGGATTTGGCTCCCGGATTGGTACTGATGCTGGTGACCGAGTGTGAAGAGCAGCCTGCTTCTGCTGCACTCCAGTGATGGCATGGAATGACGGGTCAGAGCTGACATGTGCACAAAAGCACTTTTCTCTGTGGGTAGGAGTGGGAAATAGGCCCATTTAGCTGATATCACTAATTTTTAAAGAAAACCATCTGAGCTAAAGAGAACTGAAGACGAATGTGGGAGCTATGAGTCAACCACTGAATTTCAAGTGCATTAATTTTACATTATAAATGACACAGTTTCAAAGTTTCTTAGATTTTATAAAACTCGAAATTTGTCTTTTAAAAAGCTCATCCAGATACATGGCAACGCAGGTTAAAAAGACTGAACGCTTACTCCCATTCTAAATAATCTTTAAAACAATGACTGTGCTCTTAGTGATTTTGAATATAAAACACAATTCCTAGCAATCTTATAAATTGGTCACAGCACATTTTGTGAAAACTAGCTACTTCCTACAAAAAAACAGTCGCTATCCTTGTGGAATTCTCCCCCCAACAAATCGTTTTGTAATAGATAATGTTCTTTAAAAACATCCAGCATTACTGTTAGAAATGAAACAAACAGAAGGCTTTTGGATAAAGCACAGTTCCTTGAATCTAAAATACCTAATCGTGTTTTCTTCTATATTCATGAGAGGATGTGTTCACTGTGCACTTGTGAGAGAGAGAGGGAGGGAAAGACATGAGCACTTTCCACAAGGTCTGGTCACGCTGTGATCCCCTCCCATTCCTCTAATCCTCCTGTCTGTTGGTTGCTGGGCATTCACACATGAGCCTGGCCAGGGAGCCAACCTTAAATATTCTTCTACTTAGAAGACTTTTTCTTTTTTAAAAACATATTGCTAGAGGGTATGTGCACTCAGCAGAGAGAAAAAGACAAAGGCAGAGAGAGAATAAGAGGAAGCACCCTCCAATGGGACATGGTCACATAGCAATCCTTTCTCCCCCTTTTCTCCATCCCATCAGGATTTTGGGTACACATGCACACATGCCCAGTGGTTTTTCAAGCTGCCGAGGCTGGGATTTGAACCATGATCAGCCATGCGGAATCTGGATACCAATGCACAGTATCTAGCCACTGTGGTACGGGGCTAGTCCAGTATCTGATTCTTAAATAACACATATAAGAGATTATCTTCCTTTACTGTGATAGATTCATTACGCACTTTCAGGTAAAGAACTAAATATAAAATCTAGAGATTATGTAAGATTTGTGTTTCCATCTTTCCCTCAAAGGAAAGCAAGACCCAGGGGCAGAGAAGAATTTCAAAGACTTAAAGGATTGTGGAAAATAATTCTATCGAATCAAAGTTTAGGACAATCTTGGACTATGGAAAGAAGAGAACATTTAGCACGTTGTTAAAAATAGATATTCATTCTCTTTTAAACTGTAGACAGTTCCCTAACATCTTACATTAGCAACACAGAAACAGATTGGACCCAGTTTTAGTTCATTCTCTGTCACTTAACCATTCTAATTCTCAATGTTTGCATCACCAAAATGGGGGGCTTGGGGGTATTTGTTTCCTCTCAAGGTGAGTATGTGGCCAACATGAGACAAGGTATGTGAAAATGCTTTGTAAACCACACAGCACTCCAAACGTCGGGTTTTGCTGTACGGCCCAGTCTGTCGGGAAGTCATGGCGAAAGTTAACCACCTGGAAAGGGCTAGCAGCGCTTGTCTAATACATTCTCTTGCAGTATCAGAACTGAAGGAAGGGGCTACTCCATGGCGCAGCAGCTAGGTGCTGTGCAGAGGAAGGTTCAAATCCTGGCCACGTCAGCTTCGGGGTAGACATGAGCACGCCCAGCATCCTGACAGGATGAAGAAATGGAGGAGAGATTATGGTGTGACCAGGCCCCATAAAGGAGAGTGCTTTCTCTTTCTGTCACACACTCTCTGACACTTAAAAAAAAAGTTTTTCTTGAAGAAAAAGACTTCAAGTAGAATTCAGTTTGACATAACATTATTAAGGGAAAAAGTCTGCTCTGCAGATCACAACTGTGATACGGTGCTGTTTCTTGGCACAAACCTCCCACTTAAACTAATTAAAGTTCCACACAGGTAGAAAAAAGAATGCTCGACTTGGAGATCCACCATGTGGCCCTACAGGACAGAACTGTCTCTGGCTCGCTTGCTCTCTGGTAACAAAAAGCAGCATGCATTCTCTTTGTTTAAAAAAGAAAAGTGGGGGGAGGGGAACGTATGTGGGTTTGTTCAAATGTTCGAGAAAATTGTTGTAAGCAGTTGAGGGAAGGGGGGAAAGAGCTCTAAGGAAAGAATGTGCTAAATCTAAAGGTATAAGAAGAACAGCCAGGAATTGATTGAAAATGCTTTGGTGACAAGCGAGGCATGTAGCAACAAGAAAACAGAACGTGTGCATACGGAAGCAGTGCGTGTGGAAAACAGGTTTCTCCTTTTAATTAGCTTGGCTGTGGGCAGGACCTTCTTCCAGCCCAGATCCCCTTTGCGGTTCCTGCTATGTGCTAATGAGGTTGCAGGTGCTCTGAGTGAGGGCAGGTCAGTCACTTTGCTTCGAGGCCACTAGGGGAGTGTTCCTCCAGCCTGCCTGTTGTCTCTAAAGGAAAACCAGTAGGAGGAGCACCAGCTTTTTGATGGTGCTTTTGGTACTTGAAGTCTGATGTCATTCTTTGGATGAGATGATGATTCTTCTCTGGCCTGCCCACTGCCACTTCTGAAATTTCATATTTTCCAGGAATATGCTGCAAAGAATTTAATGTCTGTCATCCTCTTCCTTTCTCTTAGTAGAATCTCAATTTTCACTGGCTGCCCAAAATAAAAACATTTCCCAGTCTTCCTTGCACCGGGTGTGCGTATGTGTGTATGCGCATGTGTGTTAAGTGCTGGCTGCAGCCCTGGGAGAAGGGAGCACTCCTTCCCCCTCTCCTGCCTGGACCAAGGACGTGGTTGCTGTGAGCCATCTGGACCATGCCACGCCCTAGAAATGAAGCAGTAAGACCAGCGGGTCTAGGGTCCTCGGCACCATGGAACCACCATCTTAGTCCTGGATTGCAGACTCTCATGTAAGATAAATAAACCTCTTTATTGTTTAAGCCACTGACAGTTTAGGTCCCTGCTGCATGTCATTGAACTCAAGTTCAATGAATACACCATTTTGACTAAGTTTTACCTTCTTACCTTGATGATTTATATTCAGAGAATAAACTTAACTTTGTTTACATCCAGGGTAGACATTTCAAAGGACCCAGCAGCTGATCAATAAATCTGGTTCTTTCCAAAATTCATGTGATTAGAAAATTCATGTGATTAGAGAATCAGGCTAGTCGATAGGGATTAATTTTTTTTTTTTTTTTTCTGGAGCGTTGTCATAATGGCTATTTTTCTGCATCTTTCTTTCCAAATATATTCCAGAAAATTCATGTGATTAGAGAATCAGGCTAGTCGATAGGGATTAATTTTTTTTTTTTTCTGGAGCCAGCAGTTGTCATAATGGCTATGTTGCTGGGCTCCCATGTAGTCGCACTCAGTTTTAAGACCCGGTGGCTTAAACTCATGCAGGGCACGAGTGCATGCATGCCCAAGATCCCGAGAGGAGAATGGAAGAGAAGGGGATTGCAGTGTGGCCATCACACCCTGGGGGGGGGGACGATTTCTCATTTTCTGACTCTGTCTCTCTCTGTGTTTCTGGTGAGCGCATGTGCCCTATAGCAAAAACCTCTCCAAAAAAATTTTTTATTTGTTGTTTATTGTCCCCGCCTCTCCCCAAGAGAGTCTTTGGGAAGCAGATATCTCCAAAAGTTATTCTTCAGCTATGTTTTTTAGTGAATGTGTTGGTCAATTTAAAATTGGTGAATTTGGCCAACAAAGCTTGCAAAGACAGTATGGACACATGCTGCATGACAGTAGGCTTTTGGAAATCTACAGGGGAATACAAACAGGTTAAAATAGGTTTCCACTATCTGGATTGGAACTGTACATGCATGAGTCACCAACATAAAAGCTGAAAAACAACAGCTGAGGTTGGACTTAGAGACTAATAAGCCAAAGATGAGCCTGTTGTAGATTATTTTACGGTATCATGGGGAGGGGAAGTTTTGGAAAGGAGTGTAAGAATCTGTGTTACGCTGCATAAGCCTACATATACGTCTTCATTCCTGGGCTGGAATATAACATCGCTTCAGATAAAATACTTCACATTAAAATTCTCTTCCAGAGTCAGCTGCCGTGGTGCAGGGATAATTCGAGTGTTCACACAAGGCTGGAAGCCATGGGGCTGACTGCAGGTTCAGATCCCCTGGTCAACCTGAGAATACACCTGGTACCCAGGATCCTGAGGAGTTGGAGGGCTGGAAAAAGCAGATTGCAGTGTGATGAGACCCTGTCACAGGTGCTTCTCTTTCTCCACTATAAAACCTTTTTTTTCCTTTCATAATAAAGAGGTTCATGGCTATAACTTTCAAAGAATTTCAGAATTAGAGGACTAGACATCTCCCTCCATCCAGGTTAACTACTATTCCATTATCAGCAGAGTGTGGATATGCTTATTCAAGTCCCTGTAAATCCACTAAATGGAGTAACAACTTGGCCTACATTTCTCCATCGTATAATGTAACAATATTTTGAGTGATTCAGTCAGCTGGAGGGGGACCTCCCATTGCCAGCACCACCACCTCCCCCAACCTCACCATGGTCTACTCTTTTTAGTGATTTATTTTTAAAGTCTCAACAAAGTGCCTTTTAATTAAGCATCCTGGGACCAGCAGATAATGTAATGGTTATGTTGCTGGACTCTCACATGGCCAAATGCAGTTCGAGTCCCAGACCTGGTGATTTGAAACTCATGCCAGGCACGTGTGTGTGCATGCCCAAAATTGTGAGGGGAGAATGGAGAATAAGGAATTGCAGCATGGCCATCCCTGGGGAATGATTTCTCACTTTTTATCTCTTTGTCTCTCTAGTGAGCATGTGCACCTTATAGCAAAAATCTAAACAAACAAACAAACAAAGTTAAGCATCTTATATATTTCTCCAGAACACACAATCAAACTTACTGGCTTGTATTATCCATGTGTCACCTTTTGGACAACTGGGCTGACATTTCCTTGATTCCTGTCTTTGGTCACTCTCACTTATCCTAAGTTTTAAGAATTTATGGCTAATCAGTTATATCTGCAAATCTTTCCATGTCCTGAAAGCAAGTTTGTAGGGCCTATGTGTATATGTATATACACACACGCACACACACACAAAATATATAAAAATATATTAATAATATAAAACAATATAAATATATAAAATTATATTTATATATTATATACATATTCTATAATATATATATATAATTATATATGTGTGTATATATATATATAAATTTTTCTCCCTAAGGTTTTTGCTGTATGGCCTGTGTGCTTACCAGAAGGGAGAGAGGCAGAGATATCTATAGGGGAATACAAACCAGCTAAAGTAGAGACAGTGAGATGGAAAGCAAGAGATCACTCTCCAGAGTAATTTTGGGCATGCATGCACCTGGTGTGACACCCAAGCCACCAGGATTTGAACCACAGTTGGTCATGTGGGAGTCCAGTGCCTCAACCACCACACCACCTGCTGGCATATATATATATATGTGTGTGTGTGTGTGTGTGTGTGTGTGTGTGTGTAGCACAGTTACTAGATAGAATGTTCTCCTTTAACTGTGTATGTTTCATTCTAATTTTGAGAACACTATCTTTGATGAAGAAGAAATGGAAAGTAGGGTTACATAATTAGTATCTGTTGATGTGAAAAGTAAGTAGGTACCTCATGGAATAGGACATCTTAAAAAGTGCATAACTGTGGCCAGCAGATGGCATAACGGTTACAACACCAAGCTCATACACGGCCAACTGAGGTTTGAGTCCTAGAGCATGTCTGTATGTGTGCCCAAGATCCCGGAAGAAGAATGGAGAAGTGACTTCAGTGTGGCTATCTCCCTATGGGGTGATTTCTTCTTTTCTCTCTCACTCTCTCTAGTGAGCACATGCACCCTATAGCAAAAAAAAATCTCTCTCAAAAAAAAGGGGGGGGAGGCATTACTGGGGCCAGCAGGTGTAGTAGTGGTTAAGGTGCTGAACTCCCACATGACTGACCATGGTTCGAGTCCTGGACCTGGCAGCTTGAAAATCATGCTGGGTGTGTCTGCATGCATGCCCAAAATCCCTGGAGGAGAAAGAAATGTGGTGTGGCCATCCTGGGGGATGATATCTCACTTTCCGTCTCATTGTCTCTCTTGTGAGTGTATGCACCCTTAAAAAGAGTGCACTACTTTTCTACAATAAAAACAACAGTGGTTCTGAACCCTAGCCACATATCAGATCTGCTCTGGAAAGCCTAAAACAAAACCAACCAATCACACCTGGGCCCCACTCAAGAGACTGAATTAACTGGTCTGAGGTTGGGGCATTTTTTAAATGTTCAGACCTGTATTTTTAAAAAGTTTTCCAGGTGACTCTAACATGCAGAGTTAAGAATCACTGCAAGTGTAATCATTGGAAACATGTAACATTTCTTTTCTTTCTTTTTTTTTAAAGCCTAATTCCATATGAAATCTTGTCCATTGTCCCATATTTAGGTTGCAACAAAACTTTGATAAAAAGGAATTTTTCAGGCCATAAGACCATGCACTCATGGGGGCCCTGAGCTAGTTGACTTAACCAGTAGTCCTGAAAGCATATTTTTTAATAGAATCACCAGAGGAATTAAAATGCAGACTTCTAGTCCCAGCACCATGGCATAGGCAGTAGGGCACTGCTGCCCAATACTAAAGCCACATAGGAAGCTGTATAAAATACCGTGGGGTGAATACACTTGATAACAATTTACTGTATATCTTAGAGTACCAAAAAAAGAGAATTTGGAAAGTTCCCAGAACAAAGCGATGACAGGGCCCAGAGAGTTAAAATCTACTTTCGCGCCATCTTGCCGCTCTTGGTTTGGAATTGGGATTAGGACATCATGGCCTCCAAGTAGCCTGTGGCCCATCTTCACTTACTGCCCCCATGTTGAAATTACTTCTGACTGCTCTCCTTTCACCTCCCTCCAAAGTTACTCCACCATGCTTCTTCACATAGTTCGGCTTTCTGCATTCTCCACTCTTTACACCTGCATGAGCACTGTTCTTCTTACTTTCTGCCTTTTATCATGGCCTCTATATTCCAGTCCTGAGCCCTGTTTCAGGGTGTCTAGAAAGTATTGGTATCTTTCAGGCATTAACATCTAAAGTTCCCTTTCCTTTATACTCATACTCTTTGAACCTGAAATCAGATCTAACCTTTCTTCTCTTCCCTTTTACTATTTTTCACACAAATTAAGGGATTCCCCAATTACTCTATGTCTGTGCCATTCATTCTGTTAAAAATTCAGAGGTTTAGCATTTCACTTAAGCAATTCTTTGCACCCTCTCAAATTTCAATTTGAAGTCTTGGTGTGGGGTGTGGTAACTGAATCTCTGACATACACAATCGCCCCAGTCTTCACAAGGTCAACGCTGGCCCTTGCTAGGAGCCCACCATTCTGCCACAAAGTCTACCCAGGAGGCAATCAGGAACCTGGGGTACCCTTTCAAAAGAATGACAATGGATTATTTTTGGCTACTGACTTTTTTGTGCTGCTGGTCCCCAACAATGCTTTCTAAGCCATAGCCAGGGATCCTCAAAGGATAGTAACAGTGCTACTGTGTCTGAGAAATAGACCTTCTTGTTTCTGTGCCTGTTTCGATGTCCCTGAGGCCCAAAGGCTGACCTTGTCTTTCCTGAAGCTGCTGCTATCATTTGCCAAGGTGGGAGGTGGCCTCTTCTTCCTCCTGTTATGGTTCTTTTGAGCTCCTTCAAGGCTGGTCTTGTTTAGGTTGCCATTCCGCCTTCTCAGAGGAACTTTGCATTCATGACCTCAGAGCTGGGTCAGAAGACATCTGGGTAACATTGCCCAGGCAGGCCAAAGCGCAAAGGGTCCTCGCATGGATATCCTTGCTGACCCGGGAACCCTCCATCCCAGGGCCTAGGGAAAGCTGTTCTCCTTTTTGAGAGTTGAATCCCAGTAAGATAAGATGAAAATATTCAGTCCCAATGCCCCCCTCCCCTTTTTAAACAACAACTTCCATCTTTTTATTATTATTTTTTTTTTTGGAGAGGTTTTTGCTATAGGGTGCATGCGCTCGCCAGACAGAGAGAGAGAGAGACAGAGACAGAAAGCGAGAAATCACCCCCCAGAGGGGATGGTCACGCCACAATCTCTTCTCCTCCATTCTCCTCTCAGGATCTTGGGCATGCACGCACACACGCCCGGCGTGAGTTTTAAGCCACCGGGTCCGGGATGCGAACCGTGGTCGACTACGTGGGAGTCCAGCGACATAGCCATTAGGCTAACTGCTGATTCCCAACAACTTCCATCTTAAAACAAACAAGTAAATGAATAAAAACTTAAGATACCACTCCCTCTACCCAGACATCCTCCTCCAGGGATTAATCCATTTTCCAGTTCCCTTTCACAACAACTCTTTTTTGTTTTTTTAAAGAGATATTTTTGCTATAGGGTGCATGCGTTAGCCAGAGAAACAGAGATGAGATACAAAAAGACAGAAAGTGAGAAATTACACCCCCCCTCCCGGGGATGGCCATATATAATTCCTTCTCCTCCATTCTCCTCTTGGGATCTTGGACCTGCACGCACACACGCCTGGCGTGAGTTTAAGCTGCAGGTCCAAGACTTGAACCACGGTCAACTATGTAGTATGAAACTATTAGACCATCTGCTGGTACCACACAACTCAACTCTTAAAAAGAGGGATCTAAACATGCCGTTTCTACTTTTCCCTTTTCTATTCTTTAATACGATGACTTGGCTTCCATCTTCGCCACTCATTTGCAAAGGCTCTTGCTGAGATCAATCTATACCCTCCAGATTTTTGAGACTTTTCTCTGCATCTTGCCTTCCCCTCAGGCACTTAACACAGTGAGTGTGAGTGCTCCTTCCCACTCTCTGAGCTTCTCAACCACCCTCCCCTGGTTCCCTCCTTCCTAGCCTCCCCTTCCTCTAAATCTCTAAACATTGGGGGGTCCTTGGGGCTTGGTCCTGGGCCTGTTTTCCTATCTATAATCCTTTCCTAAGTACTCTCATGCAATCCTAAAGTTTCTTCATACTGAAACTCTGGAATTTGTCTCTCCAGCCCAATCTCTCTCCCAGAATCACATATGCCCCTGGACAAACATGCTTCAAGTACAATGTATTTAACACTGCCACTTGGCTACTGGGCTTCCTAAATTTAGGCCCCAAACTGATTTTCTTTGTATCCAAATCTTTCCCTTCTCCCATCTTCTCCATCTCAGTATATGGCATCACTATCTACCCAGCTGATTAGACCAGAAATCTGAGGTGTCTTTGATTCTTTTTTCTTCCATCATACATGGAACAGTCATTGGCAGAGCCAGTTGGTTCTAAAGTATTTCCACCCATGCCTAAATCTCCACCATCTTTTGTCCAGGTTATTCTGACAGATTACCTGGTCTACAGAGAGGAATCTGAAGACCACCCCACCTAGAGGAGGACACGCCTACTGTGCCCTTTCACAGCACCCTCCTGTTTTCCTCAGTTGATTCTGAACTGCATGACAGTAGGAGCCGTACTAGTAAAGTCACGGTTGCATCCCCATACCTGGCAATCAACAAGTCATCAATACTGAAGATCTAGATGCGGGTGCTTTTGTGTATAAGACTTCTAAGAATCTAATGTCATGTGCCACAGCCCCCAATAAGGACATGCAAACAAGGAGCCATAGCACCCAATGAAGAGTGCTCAGGTATCCTTTGGGAACCAGCAGCAGGAAATTCAGCTGGCTGCAGCCCCAGCTGTGGCCCTTTGGGACCACTGTCTCCATGCTAAGGCCACACTGTCCCTCCCTTGGCCTCTGCCACTGCTCTGGCATAGCAAGGGGTCTAGCACTGCCCAACCCTGCCTGGCATGGGATTCTTCTCCTGGGAACTTTGGCTTGGGGACACCTACCTGTCAGCAGCTTTCTCAGAACTGTGCTGGAACTGGCTTTCTCTACCCAAGTCTTCCTTTCTTCTGCCCTTCTCCCTTTGCAGGTCTAAGGGCCACATGGTGGTGCGAAGGCTGCCTCAGCCAACCCCTGCTCTCTTCTCCTTTCCCTTTCCCACGTTTCCCCTAATCTTTTTCACGTCTACTCCAGTTTTGGCATCAGCTTCCCAGGGACTGCTTTAGAACCTTGAAATACTGATACTATAAAGCCCAATCCAGAAAAACAAACTTGTACTTGACACTATGTATAAAACCATCTGTTCACTTCCCATACCTCTTCCACACATGGCCTTCAAAGAGATTTTAAAGATATTAAAAAAACTGTGCCTAGAGCCTTTGGTTTACCAACCAGGGCTCTAGATCACAGACACATTCCAGATTTCATTTAACGTTTATTCCCACAAGAGTCAGCAGAATGGGTAGCCACCGGCAGGCACAGTATATTCTGGCACATGTTGGACCCAAGTTCCAGAAAGGCAGCCTGAAGTTTGTATTCAGGGTTCTATAAATCCTTCAGTGGCCAGCCCCTGGTTCGTCTCACTTGTCTTGGTATTCGTAACAATCTCTGGAGCTGCTGCTGAAGAGAAGCTTCAAGCATTTCATGGAGAATAAAACTGCCGTCTTCCTCGGAGGGAGAACTGCGTTCTAATTCTGTACTGTGTATGATATAGAACTTCTCCCCTTCTTCAGCAGAAAGTCACTGTGTATTATTTCCGTTGTGCACGAAAGTCATGAATACGGAAACTGTTATCTGCTTTGTCTACTACTGTACCCCACAGAAGGCGCTCAATAATTGTGCTGAGTAAATGGTCTTGGAAGTGCTTTCATGTTACCTCACTTAAGCCTCAAAATGACCTGAGGGGTAGGTATAAGCTTCATTGTCCTGAAACTCAGAAAGATCAAGTGCCTCAAATACCAGCCAGTCAAGCAGCATATCTGCCAGGGTCAGAAAACCTGCGTACCGTGCTTGCTAACGATCACTGAACACTCTTAAGCCCTAATGTTCAGTTCATCCATTTAAGAGGCAGCTAACTATGACTACCATCTATGCTTTACAGATGACGAAACTGAGGTTTGGAGAGGTCCGGTGCCTTGCCTCCGGTCACAAAAGTGAGGGGCAGGGCAAAACTCAAACAGGTGGAGTTCAGAGTCTATGCTCTAAGTTCTTGTCCCATACTGCTTCACTCCAAACAAGAAAACAAGACACAAGCATTCTCTCTCCCTGCTTGCCCCCCCCCCGAAAAGATCAGAACATAAAAAGAACAGTGTGTTATATCTTGGGAGACTAATGAAAAGTCAACAACATGAATTTGATTTAAGTAGCAAGTCACAGAACGGAATTACATTTTGCCTTTACTTAAAAGAAAAAAAGGTCTCAGTGTTCAGACAGCAGCTCAGGAAGGACACGAACACTTCGAACACTTCAGTGATCCTGTTGTTGACCGAGTTCTGTTAATGTTACCAAAGGACTAAGGTACACACTTTAATGTCTAATAACAAAAGGACAAAGAGACAAAACGAGGCAGTGTCCTGTCAAACAACAATAAGAGAAAATTTGTATAGATGACGAGAAAGGGAAGGTAGGATAACTGGGATAACTGAGTTTTTCAGCATCAGAATGGAGCCGTTCGTGTCAACTCTGACTAACCTGAGCCTAGAAGCCCATGGAGGAGGAGGAGTTCTCATGCCAGCAAGTCTGAACTATCATTTAGAGAACTCTGCCAGAAGCATAACCTTGTACAAAGACCACTGCAACCTGACACAGGACTAAATCTGCAAGGACATCTGTCCAGAGACTGTCCACCCTGGGACCGACATCACCCTTGTCACTGATGCAGGTTGCCAAGGATAAGTGATCCAAACCCTGTGGTTTTGCCTTTAAAACTTATCTGAGGATTCTAAAACCTCAGTGAACACGTTTGAGGCTACCAGAATTATGTTCCTCTGGGCTTATGTTGGCTGTAGTCACTCATATCTTGGCTTAGAATAAACCTTTCAGTAGTTCAGAGTTTGATTAGCTGTACTGATGCAACGCATGAGCTCCGAGAGTAAAGCAAGTACGAGTGCTGTTCCTGAGGCTTGGCGTTCCCAGCAATTTTACATTTGATCACTTAAATCATACGTCACACTCCTGAGTTCAGTATTAAAGTGAAAGAAAGACAGGAAAGGAAGGAGAGAAAGAAAAATCCAAAGTGGGTTTTTGAATTATTTACAGCTATGCCAATCAGCTACAATTGACAAAGATAGGAATAAACATTTGAAATATTGTTTCACAACTAGCAGGGCATGGACTAATTGGACTAGACCCTGGGCCAGTACTGGTGCAGAATCCGGCCAGCCCTCTGTTCTGCAGGCATCACTCCTTTAGCTGCTGATCACGAACAGGTGGGAGGAGATAGAATGGCTGAGGTGGTGGCCCCACACGGGGGAGGCAGCCTAGCAGTTACTCCCAGTTGGGTAGAAGTACTTGGATACGGTCACTGGCAGGGCCACAGGGTTTGGTACAATAAAAATCCGGCTCCGGACACTGGACATCCGAGTAGTGACTAGTTTCAATCCTTCGGGTAAAATATGTTATATTGAACTCTGTCTTGTACTTTGGATAACATTATTTTGATGAAGAACCCTATGGAGGGTGCTTGTCTCCCCCACCCCCGACTCTCACATGTACACATGCTGGTAAAGAACAAGACATTTTGAAGGAAAGTGCAAGGTCATTTAAGAGCTAAAAAATACATTTCTATTGAAATATAAAAAATATTGTACATCTTGAACACTTACACCTATCCAGATTGGATACTCTGGTCCAGCAATGAATTTTCATGGTAACCTTTTCTAGAGAGGTGGCTAATGAGTCATTGTTTTTGTTCTTTTATTTCTTCCTTGTACTTGTTCACTATTACTCAGTAAAGCAGGTGGTTACCATATTTGAGATGAAAACAATGAGACTGAGGGATATGAAGTGAGTTACTATTCCAAAGTCACTCGGATTCTTGGAACCAGCAGATGGTATAACAGCTACATTGCCGGACTCTCACACAGTTGACCATGGTTTGAGTCCCAGACCTGGCGACTTAAAACTAATGCTGGGCATGTGTGTGTGCGTGCCCAAGATTCTGAAAGGAGAAGGGATTGTGGCATGGCCATCCCCCCAGGAAGTGATTTCTCACTTTCTGTTTCTCCCTCTCTCTGGCAAGCTCATATTCCCTTTAGCAAAAATCTCTCAAAAAACCCCCCAAAAATAAAAATCACTAAGATTCTAAACAACAGTACAGAAAGCCTAGGCTATTTCCTTCAACTCAGTGATTCTAAACTACCTTCTTCCTGCTAGGACCCACATGCCGTTTGCCATTTGTGTCTATGACACATGAATCAGGATGACACATATGATTCTCAACCTGCTGGCTCTTTCCTCCCTCTCAAGCAAGTACACCTAACTCCTACTCAGTGGTATACTCTTGGGAATAACGCTGAATCCATTCTAGTCTATAAAACAGTCTACAACTTTGGTATTTTAATCATTAGTTAACAACCTGTGTTCCATAGCTAGAAACCACACAGATACCCCACACACAGCATCCTGGAGAACACTGCACTACACCTCAAAGGGCTATTCCACAAAAGCACGTCTACATTCTTGAAAATCTCCTTCCTGCCGAGCTGTGGGATGGGGAGGATGATGCTTTAGAGCTAAGCAAGCTGGGCCTCAGAGTTGCCAGAGTCACTTGCTGAGTCCCAAACTGAGAGCTCCATCATTTCTTCATACCAAACATCCTCTCTGGGTCAAAGACCACCCAGGGTGAAGAGTCAAGCATACTTTTAGCCCAGAAATTTTATTTCTAGGAATTTTTTTTCAAGAAAATAACCACTATTACATTTTTTTAAAACTAAAATAAATAAAATGGGTCTCAGGGATTAAGAAAGGATTATCACAGGTCAGTAGTATTGCACTATTTAGCCAGCTGTAAGGGAATGGCTCAAGGTAAGCTCTGTTCTCATGCTACCAATAAAACTCAGTGCCTCATGCATACACCATAATTTATAATGAATGATTTATATAATTATGACATGCAATATATTATGTAACTATTTCATAATTCATATTTGTATATAAAATTATGCCCAGGTTTATATTATATAAATGTAAGTAAAATACGTATGCAAATAATCACTTAGAGCTAACACTCTAAAGAGATGAACACCATCACAGCATGTTCTAGGCCATGAGCACTTCTGTCAAACGAGTGCAACTGGGTATCAGTGTTTTAGGCCCCTCAGAAGGAAGCTTTGATCACTAAGGCCACTCACTGGGTGACTTTCCTTGCTCCTCAAGCCAGGGGTCCACATTTGCTCCTCCCTTGCCACCCAGCTTCCACTCCTATTCTCCTGAAGCACACTTCCCTGACCTCAGACCATGAGATTGTTGACCACTGCTGCTGAGAATGTATCAAACCTACGCAGCGGCAAGAAGCAGGCACTGAAGTGAATGGCAGCTCCTGACCCTGACCAGCCAGCCTCTGCCCAGGTTCCTCTAATACTCTTTCTACCACTACTGAATGCTCTTTCAGTTACTTTTCCTAGTTCTAGTTCCTTCTCTACCCATCCCTTAAAAGTATGAGCTTGCCTGGGCCAGCAGGTGGCTTGGTGGTTCAGGTGCTAGACTTCCAAGTGGCTGACCACGGTTTGGGTCTGGGACCTGAGGTTTGCTTTCTCAGCAGCCCCCACCCCCAGTCTCTTTCTGGTGAGCATATGTGCCCTACAGCAAACTTGAAACTAACAATAATAATTCTTTAAAAAAAATTTAAAAATCCAAATTTTAGTCTCATCTTGTTATTCTTTTAACTATATATTCCCTTAAATATAGCACCTCTAAGGCTTCCTCTTTATGCACATTTATGCAAATCTCTCTTCACTCCCAACTTCTCAAGTCTCAAAATCATGTTCCAGATTACATGTGCTAAATACTTGAAAAAGGTGGCCATGAGCCCTTTACCAGTAGACTTTTATAAGGGTGTGCTGTGTCTTATTCACATGCCTTGCAGAACATTATAAACAACATGGATCCTTACAGCATTTTATTTGCTTTCATTATAAATTTGTAAATACTTACATTGGTAGTGTATAATCAATATTTTGTTTTACTGATGGAACTTTGCAATACAAATGTGGAGACCATTGACAGAAAGAATGGTCCCAACCAAAACTGTCTTATTACAATACTATTTGCCAGGTGACAAAAAGAAGTTTCTCAACTATGTGTGGCATCAAGGAGCCTATTCAAATGTGGAACACAAATACACCCTACCCTATAGTTAGATGTGTACCTCAAGTCCAAGTGTGATGAAGATATCCTGACAATATTCTTTCCAATTCTGAGTCTGAGAAAGATAAAGACAAAGAAAAATCAAGCAGTTTGTTGTCCCAGTCATGGTGAAATGACTTTTTTGCTACTTTTACAAAGGGATTCCATCATAAGCCAGCCATTCTGATACTAAATAGACCTGGACATCGTAATGAGTTTCACAGTGAAGTCATCTCCACCCAGTGTTTCCAGCTCTTCCCCCAGAACAAAACAGCAACTTTTAGTATCTCTCTTGTAAACATGATTTTCTACCTATTCACCATCCTAGATCTTCTCTGTTGTGCAGAATCTAGCTGAACATTGCACTTAAAAACAAAAACACCCAAAACCAACCAATTTAATGAGCGCCAGCCTATATCAACAAAAAAAAATGATTTTGTGATTCAGGTATATGTGCCCCACCTAAGACTGTATCTCATCTTTCAAAGCAGAGAAATCATACTTAATTCACAGTAAGTCTGCAATAAAATAACACATTTTTCTTACATTAAAAAAAACATGCTAAGACAGATTGAGGTCCATATTTTGGACTTGTACAATGCAATTTTTATACATTCTAAATGGATTTGCATTTATTCCATTTAAATTGCTTCTTGGTTTTACTTCAGTGTGTCAGCCTGAAATTTTTCTGAACTGTAATTCTCCATTAGCTTTCCCTCCACACTCCATTTCATCTGTACACTAGTAACACACACACACACTGTTAAAGTGGACAGGACAGAGCTATTTGACACTTGCGAGATTGACACATTTATTCAACACCTCAGTGTAGAAGTTCAAAAAAAGTTTAAGTCCACTCAAATGTACTATTGCCTGTACACAATCTTGCTATCAAGATTACCATAAATTTCTCAGCCTTGCTAAAACTGAGTTGTATTGTCAAGCTGTCTCTGGATATCTTCAAGTATATTTTCATACGTAATTCAAAAGGGAAAAAAATACTCTGCAAATTATAAAGTATTCTACGTAGCACTGCCAATTTGAGTACTCCTCTTAGGGTTTTAGTAATCTTAAAAAGTAAATCCAAGATTTTTAAAGGCAATGAAAATGGGGCTGGCCCCGTGGCCTAGTGATTAGGGAGTCAGATCCCACGTGGCCAACGCATGGTTTGACTCCTGGCCCCAGTGACTTGAAAAACACACTGGAGTGCGTGCACTCCCCAAATTCTGACAGAATGGGGAAATGGAGAGAAGGGACTGTGAACTGACCATACCCCATTGAGGGGAGGGGTACTTTCTCCCTCTGTCTCTCTGGTGAGCATATATACTCTCTCTGGAAATTTTTTTTAAAAAGCTGGGCTGGGGATAGGCAATGAGAATGGTCTGCTGCAATTTAGGGAATGCTAGTTAATAACAGTTGCATGCTCAGTTGTAAACATTTGAGTAGGCACAAAAATAATACCATTCCTGTTCTTAAGGAACTTTTGTTTTTTAAAAAGGGAAGTATACATAATGATGAAAAGGTAAGACTATGCCAAGTAGGATGAGGGTTAGGATGAGTGATCCTATTAGACTGGACAGTACTAGAGAGAAATCGAAAGAATGGTAGAGAAGGAATGGTATCCCAGTTGAGAAGCAGAAAAACTATGTGCAGGAAAGACAGCAACAGTGAGTTACTCTAAGAACAGCAAGCTCCTTGGCGGGCTTAGGTCTGACAGGGCAGGAGCTGGCTGCAGTCTGGAGTGGGACTGAAAGCGAGGACAAGTGAAAATCCAATGAAATCACAGTACTCTTAGTGTTGCACATATTGTGTTCATTTTTACTATAAAACTCTTGCAAAATGTAAGGAAATAAACGAGTTTCTAAGGTGGTGCTACATAAAAATATTCCTTCCTTCTACTATTGTAAACACTTATTTACGCTTTTCAGAAACTTTGTTCTAAAATTTAGTCTCCTGACACTTTAGTTTGTAGTCTTGTTTTATATTTATTACTGTATATTTCTTTTCCTCACATTTGATACTCTTTTTAAAAGGTTTTTTCAAAGGGTGCGTGCACTTGCCAGAGAGAAAGAGAGGGGAAGTGAGAAATCACCCTCCGCCCAGGGCGAATGGCCATACTATGACCCCTTTTCCGACCCCTTTTCCTCCGACCCCTTTTCCTCCGTTCTCCTCCAGGAATGTGGGGAATGCACGAATACATTCCCAGTGATTTTCAAGCTGCTGGTTCTAGGACTCAAACCATCGTTGGGCATGTCTGATTCTAGCACCTTAATCACTACACCACCTGCTGGCTCCCTCCAGTACATGTTTTAAAGTGCGAAGCTTCATGAACACATCAGCATTTCAGTTTGGCCCCAAAGAATGGGTAGCAATTTCACATGATGAGACAGGGGTTTTGTGGAGAAGAGAAAGCATTTCAGTCCTAAGAAAAAGCACAAGTAAAACTGGGCAAAAATGAGTACGATGACTAACTACGTATTACATTTACAAAGGACAAAGGGAAAGAAGACAACAGTGGAAAGAAGGCTGACAGTTACGGAGCAGCAAGGACAGCACAGGCGCTGAAGCTCATCGTCTCATTTACCTGCTGTACACAACAATCCTTCCAGGTGAGTACTAGTTTTTGCATTTTGTAAGGTGACTGAAAATACCATGTGCAGCTCAGAAAAGTAAAGTCTAGGCTCTAGGAAAAGCGGATCTCTAAACTTTTGTTTCTATCAGGAATATTCCTAGCTATTCAACACAAGGCTGAGATACGTTCTAATTTCTTACTATGAAAATACACAGATGTAAATATGAAATAACAGAACCTAAGGAGATGTAAATCAGAAATAAGATCTATAAACACAAAAAGCCATTTTGTCAACACTAACTTGCTGAACTGACTTAACATAATAAAAAAACAACTTTCTCTATTTCTTCATAGCAAGCAGGTATCACGAAGTCAAAAGCAAATCTTGTAAGTCTTGAATAAAAAATAAACCTTCAATGCCAACTGTGGTTTTATACTTTACCTCATAGTTAAAGACTTCCAACGAGTAGTACAGACAGAACCCATAATTTTGTTCTTTGTAAGGTTAGGGGTTTTACAACCCTAGTTAGTTGATGGTTCCCTGGAAATATTTGGTTCTTCCTAGTTTACTATGGAAAATAAACTGAATATACTCAGAAGCTGAATACAGCTGGAAATAAATTGAATATAGTTAGTATAAATAAATGGGCAGTGAACAAGTCACAAAATAGAAACTATATTTGGCTAATAAATTAAAACGGGGGCCAGCAGGTGGCATGGTGGTTAAGGGCACTGAACTCCCACATGGCTGACCGTGGTTCGAATCCTGGACATGGCTGGCTTTTAGGGTAGGTCAGGGATCAAACCCAGGGCCCTCATGTGGCCTCAGCTTACAGAATAGCAACATTTTACCAGTGGGTGCTTCTAAACCTGGCCCTTCTCACTTATTAATTTGCATTCATAATAACCTGAATAATCAAAAGTGAAATTATGGACAGTATATTGTTAAAAAACAGAGAAAGTGAAAAAGAGTTATAAAGAGCTCATCGAAATAGTACCCATATAATACTCCACTGACAAATACTGATCTTCCTAACATACTTCATGTCATTACTCTGCCCCCACACCCTGAGGGCTGAGGTGTCAGGAGTAATCTGAATGCTCTACTGCAGTGTAGACTCACTGCACAAAGTGGTCCCACTTTAATGACCTCTCCCCACTCATCCTCAGGCTCAAAGGCTCGCATTCACAAGCCTATGCTCTGGCTGGCCTACTCACTTGCTCTCAAAGAAACTTTCTGTACTTGCCTGAGCTTGTGCTCCCTCAGCTACCCACCCTTTGATTTCCGTCTCCACTCCTATTCTTCCCTTAGCCGACTCCCTACCCTTCCAGGCATACACCGACCTCTTCAGCACACTGGCAATTTCTTTCCTGCATGTTTCTATATGAGTTATCTGTAAACCACACCAAACACTTAGCCATAGAACCTAAAAATAGGTAAATATATATGCATTCTCTCTTAAATGCAATTTATTCCAAAGGATTAATTCTTGGGACCAGCAGCTGGCATAATGGCTATGTTGCTGGACTCCCACACAGTTGACAGCGGTTCGAGTCCCGGACTCGGCTTAAGCTCACACCAGGTGCATGTGCATGCGTGCCCAAGATCCCAAGAAGAGAAGGGATTGCAGCGTGGCCATCCCCCCTGGGGGGTGATTTCTTGCTTTCTTTCTCTTTTTGGTGAGTGCACGCACCCTATAGCAAAATCCTCTTGGAGGGGGAGGATTAATTCTCTTTGCTATAACACATTTCGATGTTTTATAGCTTACAAATATACTTCAGATCTCAAAAACTCATTTAAAGAGCTAATCTGAAAGAGCTAGGGAAAAAATAAATCCCCAAAACTGACACCTAGGACCTAGATCTGGGTCTCTACGTATCATTCTCCAATCTAAGGAATCAGGGCTCCTTGGAGAAATAACACCCTGGGGTTGGGGCAGGAAAAATACAAGATGAGCCTAGAGCATCTTATAATATTAAATGTAAGGACATGCTCAAAAACAAAGTAAAAGAGGCATATCAAAGAGTTACAGAAGCCACATGGAAGAGCTCCCAAAGGCCAAAGCTGAAATAATCTGAATAATAAAGCAAATAATAAAGCACTGGATTATGAGTTCATATGAATATAAATAAATGCTTGAAAAAAATTAAATGAGAACAAATTTCAACAGCGCTCCAATATATTGGGTGTGTCATGACTTTCTGGACAACTATGTGTGTGTATATATGTGTGTGTGTCCTCTGTCTCTCTTTCTCTCCAGGACGTACCCCTTAATCCTTACCACCCTTAAGTAAGGGCTGGGCTTCCAAAAAAATTACCTATGAAAAGGAAAAAACAGTAACTTTCAGTGGAGAAACCTCATGGACACCACCTTATCCAAGTGATAAAGGCTAACGCCATTAGAGAAGTCAAGTGGTGACCATGTACCCCACCCCCATGATAATGTGATATGAAGGCCAGTTCACTTCCATAGTCTTCTTTCCAAAAACCTGTCACCCCAGTGTAATCCCAAATAAAACATCAGACAAATCCAAAGTGAGGGACATTCTACAACACACTTAAGCTAACACCTCAAAACTGTCAAGATCATGAAAAATAAGGGAAAAGACTAAGAAACTGTCACACCAGAGGAGACTAAGAAGAAATGATAACTGAATGCAATGTGATGTTCTAGATTAGATCCTGAAATAGAAGAGAAACACTAATAGAAAAACTCAAGCTAACATTTACATATTAATATTGATTTCTTAATTTTTTTTTTAAGTTTTTGCTATAGGGTACGTGCACTTGTCAGAGACACAGAGAGAGATGGAGACAGGAAACATGAGCAATCTCCCTCCAGGGGGATGGCCACACAGCAATGCCTTCTCTTTCTATCTCCTCTCAGCATTTTGGGACACATGCACACGCCTGGTGTGGTTTTCAAGCCACCAGGTCAGAAACTTGAACCACGGTCAGCCATGTGGGAGTCCAACACCTTGATCACTACACCACCTGCTGGCCCCAGTTTCTTAGTGTTGACTAACATCACAATGATGTAAGATTTTAACATTAGTATAAACAGAAACTGGAAGAGAAGTATATGAGAATACTTTTGAACTGTTGTCACAATTTTCCCATAGTTCTATAATTACTCTAAAATTAAGAATTTATTAAAAAGAAAACTTTGGAGATCCAGATCAAATAGTATGTAGAACTTCCTGCATCAAAATAAATTGACTATAGTTTTCAATAGTATTATCCCAGAAGCTATCTCACTGGCAGTCAGTTTCCCTTTCCTGCCTCAGCAAAGACAGCCTATACCAACAGGCAGTACGTCCCACCCCAACTGGCCATTTTACCCAAGCCTTTCGGGTGAAAAGATTATTGGGGAGTAAAAGATTCAATAACTTGGTACAAATAACATAAAATTTATATGAACACCTATGAATAAAGGTATTTTAAAGTTGTCAAATCTAATTCATTTTACCAGTGACCTAAATCTCAGTACGATAAAAAAATTTCTTTTAGGTAAAAATAGACGCAAGGCCTTTAAAAAACAAATCTTGCCAGGATCACATGCTCCCATTTAATAAATAAGAATTTCTGAGTACTGTAAACATCTTTAAGAAAATACTGCATTTTAAAAAAGCACCTCAGTTATTTGATACAGGCAACCTATAAACTAGTTGACGTGCGAATAAAAAAGAGGCAATATTAGGATTTATACTGAGATATCTCAATATTTAATAATATTTAATATTACTTTTATATTTAATATTATATTAGTTTTTAAGCCAAGACTATCTTTGGCACACCAGGACATACGGCTAACAGATCACATTTTCAGTACACTGCTATAAAGGAAACATGATAGTGTACTTCTTGGTAATTAAAATTTGAATAAAATAGAATCCAAAATGCAAGGCCTTATGTGATTTCATAATACAAAGGTAGTGATAAAGTGTGGTACTTACTTGTTCTCTGGAAACCTAAGCCATTATTAGTAATATAAAAGTAAAGAACCAATAATGCTATACATAAAAAAAGATTAGAAAGCAGTATGATTACTTCAGTTATCCGTCCCTATGACTATCAACAAATGACTAAAGTTTGTCTCTGTATGTGCATATTTTAAATTTCAAGCCATATTATACACAAATAGAAGCAAAAAAGTGGCTGTTGGACAAAAAAGATGGCAGGACCAGTAGGTGGCGGAATGGTTACATTGCTGGACTCCTATGTAGTTGACTGCGGTTCTGAGTCCCGACCTGGTGGCTTAAAACTCATGCCAGGTACGTGTATGTGCACACCCAAAAATCCCAAGAGGAGAATGGACTGTGGTGTGGCCATCCCCCCAGGTGGGTGATTTCTTGCTTTCTGTCTCTTTTGTCTCTTGTCTCTACAGTGAGTGCATGCACCCTACAGCAAAAATCTCTCTTAAAAAAAAAAAAAGATAGCAATTCAGTAAACAGCTTAACAAAAGAACATTTAAAATAAAATATATTTTCAGTTTAATATGACAATCCACAATTAATAATGACAGATTGGATGTTTAATAATATATACCTATTTTCTCAGTCAAGTAGATAGATATTTCATTAAATCTACACATTAAACCTTCATATTTTTCTTAAACTTCTAATGGGTAAAATTAGGCTAGCCTGAAATATTTCTGAACAGTAAACACAACCCCTTAGTACTGATCTCCACTCCTATAGAATCTACTATTTTTAGCACATCTCTGACCCAAACCAAACAAAAACCTCCAAAACTAGAAACCTGCTACAAATGAATTAATTAGACTGAATAGTTTAAATATGGTATTTTTAGTGGCAGTTTTGACTGTGGTTAATTATTATATAAGCTGTCAGAAAAGTCATGAAGTATGCAAAAATGTGTCACAACTTTTCCGATGACTCAATATTATAGAAAAGGGTCTTTACGTTAACACATTTTAAAGTACAGTACAGTATATTCCATATATTAATAAAAATAAATAGGACTTTTTCTGGGGAGAGGATCTGGTAAAATCTGGTCAGTTCCATTTTATTCATGCTATATCTCAGGTTTGAATTACAATGTGAATCGTTCAGCTATATATAGTATCCTTAATATAAAACTAAATGTGTCATCTCAAATCTTAGTTGATGTCATTAAGGATTTATCCATCCAATTCAATTAGCTGACCTAAGCATTTTTTAGTGCTTTATTATTCTTTTTATGTTAATAACCAATTACTTCCTTCTTTCAACAACTCACATTTATTCAATATAGCAAGTTTTCAGAATGACAAACTATTTTTTATTAATTCTTAAGTATCCTATAGACCCACAATGGGGGGGGGGGGGAAACAAATGGGATTTTTTTTTTGTAAGTTGCCTAAAGACCCCCAGGGGGGGGGGGGGGTAAACAAATGGAAATGGGAGAAATCTTTTGCCACCACTGGAACTACCAAGCTACACTTAAGACAATTCTAAATTCAGAAGGTAGCGCGGGGGGTGGGGGGGGGAAGAGGCAAAGTAAGAACCTCTTAAAATTAGAAGAAATTAGACTAGTTTAGTTTTCTTTAATATCTCCTTTAATAAGACAGTACAGCACACAACTGAGCCCCAGTGTGTCAGTTAAACATGGGGATGTATATTCACAGGAAGAGAATGGAAACAAGCTTAATCTTAACCTCATTCTTTTTGGCAACTAATGGAAATACAAATATGGACCAATTCTCTCTCAGTGTATCTTATCAAGTCTTTGAAGACACCGTTAACAGTTTTATAATGAACTTTGCTGTGAACTGTTAAAGAACCCTCACATTGAATAATAAGGATGTTTAACACTTGTAATTTTCTCATTATAGCAGATTTAACTAAAACACAATAAAAGGGATTGTACTTATAATCCCCATAGGAAGTATAAGAACTAATGTCTCATGTGAGATCAGTGCAGCTATTTGCCCACCACTGAGATAGTTAAATATGGTGTCTTCTGCTGCTTATAAAAAGGGGTTAAATACAAGAAAAAAACATTCTGCATTACAGTCAGTAAAACAAATGAAAAAAATTAAGTCAAAATTTGTGAATGGTTTCTAAATGAGCTGTTACTAAACATAAACACACATATGCTCAAAGCACTTTAAAAAACTTGTAAATTATAATTTACCCAGACTTTCTGTAATATCTCCCCCAACAAGAAATTAGATAAAATTCTAATGTTTAACCAACATATTAGGAAGCAACAAATACTAAACCTGAAATTTAGGAAATTAAATACACACGAAAAAGGACTGTATAAGAACAAGAGTTGCTAAGAGACTATTAGCACTCAAGTTTTTTCTTGGAAATTCTTAATTTACAGTGAAGACGAACAAGGTGGGCAAAATATTCAGAGCTACAAAACACACAGTGATGAGTTACAGCAGAAAGAGGGAATGCATTTTGAAATCCACAGGATCAGATATGTGGCTCCTAAGCAGTTACCAGTAAATATTTTAGTGTTCTTCCTATTATGTTAAATTTAAATTTAGTTGCAGTTTTACTTTATCAATTAATAGCTGACACAAGAAAATTAAAGAACCCCCTAAAGTTAGTCTTCCTTAACTGGGTAGGATTTACCTTATAATCCAAACAAACCAGCTTCCCCACCCTTAGATCCAAAAGAATGTGAATATTGGCCTATTTTCATACTTCTGTAGTTAAGACGGAAGTTGCTCTATACACAGTCTTTGATTTTAGAAACCAGCACAAAGCAAACTCCTAAAATCAGCTCACTTAGAAAAGAAAGGAGGGAGGGTACTCCTAGGAATTAACCCAGCCCTAAGTCATTCCAATCTTCCTGTTAATGCAAACTCCACTCATAAAATTAGCCAAATAGTTAATAACATCCCAAAACTTCAAAAATGGTTTCAATTTCAAATGAAAGAACCTGAAGAATTTTCAAAGAATCCATATAATTTATAAAACAGATCTTCACCAGTTCACATTTGTTCCATCATATTTATGTGTTAAAGGGTAGGCCCAATGATTATTTCATTATGGAATCTAATTCAGAAACTAATCTTTCAGAAGGAATCCCTGACAAACCAGCTGCTGTTAGGAATTTTTTTAATCAATTTTCTACAGAGCACACCTGGCTGGCAGCTAGAGCCAGGTCATAGAGTAATTTTAAATATTCCAATCTCAAACACAGGAAATGATCAGAGGGGTACAATGACATACGATTGCAATATACAAAGGCAGCAGGTAAGTCATTCTTCAACTAGTTCATCAGCTACCAATAAAACTGTGTGCATACTTTTAATGAATGAGTCTGCTCTAGTTTACTGAATGAAGCTGCCACTGAACTGAGAACGGGAAGTTAAGATTTACACTTGTAATTCTAGCTGATGAATTCATTAGATTTTTATAAGGCAAATAATGTGGAAAGTTAGAACAGAATTTCTAGAACCATTTATCCTGTGATGTTGTAAAATCAAAGTACTACTTTATTAAATGAGTTATTTTACACAATATGAACATCAATATAATTACAATTGTAAAAAAATTTTTATAACAAGGATGGACTGATTTTCAGATTTCCAAATCAGAGTCAACTGTACATTTACACAGAATTGTCTTTGCGTGAAGCCCAAAAGGGAACAGGATAAAAATGAGTTTCTGTAGCCCCTTTATTTTTGCTGATCAACAGTTTGTTAGAAAAGCAGCTGCAGGTTTGTTACCTAAGGTCTGAGACAGTAGAAGAGTCAAAGGTGTCATGAATTCACCTAGAAAACATAAGCAATATTTTCAATGATTGTAACCATTGTACGAATGCAACTCATATGCCTCTCAACTATCTAAGAAGACTATCAAGTTGTCTCTGATAGATTTGTCAACTGCATTTTACACACAGATACTTGGCAAATTTACTGAAAATCTCAAGTACACATACACACACACACACCCTCTTCCCACCCCATCATTTGAGGAGGAAAAGAACCCAACCACATAGAAAGTATAAAATGATGGCTTCCAAGGAACTACCAAGTTTATACAGCATATGCCCACACTTTGCCCTACATTTTAATCTTTACAAGCTCTGCTAAGTACTGTAAATAAGTACGTGTAAAAAGGTGCTCCTGAATATTGGTCTGCATCACTTTGGAGAAGAGATTTTGAAATCGTTGCAATATCTTTCAAATATATTTCAATGATATGTTTCTTTAAGGTGATAAGCCTCTTTCACTCCTGGACCAGAGCTGGCCAGCATCCACTCATTGCCCTCATCCCCAGTTTTGGCTACAATAGGAAAAACTTGGGTTTTCAAAGGCACTGAAAATAAATGGTCTCAAAATAAGGATTTCAACAACTGTAAAGTGTTCTACTAAAGTAACGATTGGAAGTAACAACGGTAAAGTTAAACATAAAATTAAGTTAAACATCAACTTAAAACAGAGACGCCAATAAGGTTTCAGAAGGCAGAAATTAATTACGCCATTATAGAAGAGACTTTTAATTTTACATACAACTCTGACATCAATAAACCAATGGAAAAAGAGGTCGGTCACCTGGAAACAACTTCATGCCTGAACATCAGCCAGTTCCGGAGGAAGTGGAGTCTTAGGATGCTTGCTCTCAAAGTGCTGCTTGAAGGTCTTAGGGTCTGGCATTTGTGTCTAATTTAAACATAGGGCAAATGAGAAAAAATAGACCTTTGTTATAAAACAAAAACTAAAACTACGTTAACTTTTAAAATCCTGAAATTGCTCCTGACAATCATCACAAAACAGTAAAAATAATTTTTTTTTTTTGGAGATTTTTGCTATGGGGTGTGTGCGCTCACTAGAGAGACAGAGAGACAGAAGGACAGAAAATAAGAAATCACCCCCAGGGATTGTGGCCACACCACAATCTCTTCTCCTCTTGGGATTTTGGGTACGCATGCATGCACACTGGATCCAGGCCTTGAACCGCAGTTGACTACATGGGAGTCCAGCAACATAACCACTATGCCACCTGCTATGCTAGTTCCACACTAAAATACCTAGAATGCAGTAGCTGACATGTTAAGGATCTCACGACAAAGAAATCCCTAATATTCTCACATTTTATTTATGAAAAAAGGGTAGGCCACACAGGATGAGGTAGTCTCCTTCTGTGATTAACACCAAACAATAGGAAACATTTATTAAACCCTTATTACAATAAGCATGTAACCCCAGTTCTCATAGAGCTTTCCATACTCTTTAGTCTCTACCATCATACCCATTTTACACGAGAAGGAAATAAGGCCCGAGTTTAATCTGACAAAGACCTGTTTTAATCTAGCACTAGGTACTTCAGTTCTTAAATACTATACTACACTGACTTTCCTCGACAAGGACCCTCGATTCAACATATTCAATTTCATAAAACATGAAATAAGTGCCTTTGGTCATAAGCTTTTAAATATGTGAACTACTGTAGCACTTTCAGGTCAAGTTATTTCTTCATCATTAATTTAGTAAAATTTATTTTCACCTTGAATTTTCCCAAACAGAATCAGAAGCTGTTCAATTTCAGTATTCTGAATGTAACAAAATTCAATGAGTCAGATATTTAATGTAACAGATTCTCTCTCTTTTTTTTTTGAAGAAGTTTTTGCTATAGGGCATATGCACTCACCAGAGAGACAGAGAGATAGAAAATGAGAAATCACCCCCCCAGGGGGGATGGCCACGCCACAATCCCTTCTCCTCCATTCTCCTCTCAGGATCTTGGGCACACATGCACACGTGCCCAGTGTGAGTTTAAGCCACCAGGTCCAGGACTAGAACCACTATCAACTACATGGGAGCTACATAGCATTATGCCAACTGCTGGTCCCCAGATTCTCTCTCTTAATGAGAACTTTTTTGTAGGTAAGAACTTCTATTTCTTTTTGAAGAGAGAGAAAGAGAAAGCTAAAAAGTAAGCTGCCAGATCCTGGACTTGAACCACTGGGAATCCAGCACTACCATGGAACCTACCAGCCCTAGGAACTTCTATTTCACTGGCAATGACACTAACAGATGATAAACTATAGTTCAGGAATCATGTCTTATCAAGATCCTTCCCCATCCATGCCATCAATCCTACTCTGGAATAAGGCCTTTAAAGTTATATACACAGATAGAGTAGATGCACTGGACCTCAACTATTGTTTTCCCCCTTTGGCACTCATCTACTCCCTAACTTCAAGAGCAGTGGGCTTAAACAAGCAAGCAATCGGCTCTGACTTGGAATTTCAGAAACACATCTTTGATAGGCAGTGTGGTAGACTGGTCCAGAGCACAGTCTGCAGCTGGCTGACCCTGGACATGTTACTGAATTCCCATGACTGAGTTTACTTGTCTGTAAAATGAGAATAATGTAAGTATTCTCTCTCATATGGTTATTGTGTGGATAAATACATGTAAACTATCTGGATCAGTACCTGGTACATTATAATAAGCACTCGTAGTAGCTGTTTTCACTACTGTTCTTCAAGTCTGATAAAACATTTCTAGTAAAAGCCCTCAATATTAACATACTCTATAAAGTTTTATAGATAATTCAAACTATGGATTTAGCGAAGGACAAAAAAACCAACGATGTGAGCAGAGGTATTTTCATCAGCATTTTATATAGCTCTAAATTAAGAATGTAGATCTGACTTTCCTACAGAGTTCAAAGTGTTTTACGTACCCTTATAAAAACATCATAATTCTTCATGAAGAAAGGGACTTTGTTCATTCCTTTTCTCCAGCACCTAGAGAATGGTGCCTGGCCACGGAAACCCAAATATTTGTTATGTATAGGAGAAGAGAGATAGATTTCTAAAAATAGCCAGCTCTCAAATCGACTACTTCAAGGGAAGTCATCTATTTTGCCAGGACTACAAACTTTTAACCTGCACTAACCAGTCTCTAACCAGAGCACTGCCCATGGGAAAGCTTTTAGTTCCCCTTACCCTACAGACAGTGCACGTATATATCAGGGCAGCTTTGGCAGCAGCCTTTTGGTCATGTCCTTGTTTCTTCTTTTGTCCAGCTTGCTTTTTGGCATTCTTCTGCTGAGACTGAATCTTCTGCTGTCCACGAGCCATATCTAAAATAGAAGTTGAAGTATTGGAATAATTTATTTGTCTTAAGACAGAGTCATCCAAGTATAGTAACATTCTCAGAGTAGAAGTCTTTTTATAGGAACATTTAGCAATTGAAATATATGGGTTTTCAAATTCTCACATACTATGCTACATACATAAAATGTGTATAGTTTTTATATAAACTGTACAAAAATGATATGAATTAGGTATAATCTGGTTCAATCACTGTGGAAAAACCACTGTCTATGATCTAGCAAGTCCACTCTGGGTATACATGCAACAGAAATGTACATGTACATATACCAAAACACAAGTATGAGAATGTTCAGAGGACCTGTTTCCAAAATGGGAAACAATCCAAATGACTATCAACAGTAAAACGGATACATAACTTTATATAATATTTATCCAATGGAATATTATACAGTATTCAGAAAGAAGCTGTCACAAGTTAACGATATACTTATATCTGTGTAAAAGAAGCCAGTTACAAAGAATATATATTGTATAGAGTTCAAAACAGGCAAAACTAATCTATAATAAAACAGGCCTCCTTGGCAGTTTGGGACTAAGGATTGGGACTGGAGGGCTTGAGTGGGACTTATGGGGTGCTGAAAGTGTTCTACTTTGTGAACTAGGTAATGATTACACAGGTGTGTTTACTTGTAAAAATGCCATTGAGCTGTCATATCACTTAAGATTTGTGCAACTTACTGTATGTAACCTTGCAAAGTTTTCCCCCAAAAATGTTCTCCCCCACCATTTATTTGATCATTTTGCAAAGGTACTTCGCCCTTCCGGTATTCACTGTTATGACTTGAGATTCTTAACACTGTATTAGATATGAGAGCTGTCAGCTAACTCCTCTAATGACCACCACAGGAACAGGTGAAAACTATTCTCTCAAAAAAGGTTTCATAAAACAACCAATCTAGCCTGAATTTTCCTAAAAGGTTGGTCTTTGCCAAGTTGATGCACAAATTATAAAATTTAAGAATAAATTCATTTCCATTTGAGACAGTGAACCAGGTAAAGGGATAAGGGGTCCTTCAACGAATCTTCACAAAATTGAAAGATACCATTTTTTACTAATGATGATCCAAAGTGATTATCAATGAGTTAAAAATAAGTCACTAAAAAAAGTAAAAAGTTACTTTTATTGTTCCATTAAAATGAAAGAGTTCTATTAGACAATAAAAGTTAAACCTGCTCATAAGGGGACTATAATGAGTCTCAAATGTTCTTTAATTTTACTAAAATTGGATCTTAGTAGAATTCATATACAATTTTGACTAGTACAGCAATTAAATTTTAAACTTAAAAGTTTAAATCCTTGCAGGATAAGAACATACGATGGAGCTACATCAACTTTGCCAGAAAAAAAAAAGTGCTCACGTTTTCTGGCTGAACTTTACTAGTTAATGTATATGAGGACAAAACATCTCGCAGAAACAACTGAGTGCCTCTCCCACCCCTTAAACACAAAAAAAAGGGGAAGGGACTGAAAAACACTTGACTGGACAAATTCCCACTAACATTTAACACTGAACTGAAAGTCAGATAAAATATAGAAAAGGATCGATGCTTTTCCAGGAAGCCGGTTGAGTATCTTACCAATTACAAAAACATCTAATGAGCTAGCCTAATATACGAAAATGGTAAATTTACAATTACAAATTGTTAGTCCTTGAAGACTCAGCTTACTTTTTTTTTTAATACCAAGTTTGCATTAATTTCAAGCCAAACTACATGATTTTTTAAAAAAGTCTATTTAAGTGCAAATGTTAGGACAAGCTTAACCAGACTGTTACCATGGAAACAGGTTTGGATACTTTTCTGTCATTTGGATGACAGTGGTCAGGTGTTCCATCTGATGCATATCAAAGTTCATAACATTCTTAAAGTCTCAATGTCTTAGTAACAGGACTTCTAGAATATTTTTAGTCCACTCATGCATCTTAACTCAACACAATGTACTTTATGAATGTTAATACACTGATTTCTGGGTAACCTCCTAAATATTTTATATTGAAAAATAAAGCTCATAAAATGGAAGGCCACTAATTCCAGAAGATTCTTTGCTATAGAAATTTTTACCTATCTTGGTAATATTTTCATGCAGTGATCTGTACCAAGCAATGTCATTAGACACACGAAATCATTTTTAACTTTTGCATTTCAGTCTTCTACAGTAATACACAATAGATGTAGCCCATTTGCCACTGTCACCTAACAACTGTAACAAAAAAGTCTTAAGAGCTTTAAGAAATTAAAGACAGCAGCCCTTGTTCTTGTTATTAAGGCAGAGATCTTAACCAGGTAAGGGCAATTGACTCAAACAGGCTAAAAGCAATGAGGGGTAGGCCCCTAACTCCTGACAAGACACTGCATTGGTTTCCTTTCTGAAAGCAGAAATGCAAACCAACAAACCACCTGCTTTTGGACAGCTCAACTCTGGACTTGCTCTCAAGGCAATTGAATTTTCTACAAAAATCTTAAGCTTAACTGCTACTTAAGTGTGACAAAGTGAAGGGCAAGAAGTCATTTACAAATTCCTACGAACTGTATTTTAATGTAGGCAGCCCTTAGTGTGGTTTTCAAGGGGCAGCAAAGAGGGAAACAGCAGAACAAACGAGTTCTTCTAAAATGAGCTCTCGCAGGAGGCAACAAGTAAAGCATTGCCTTAAAGATTCTTTTACAACTAATAAAACGAATGGGTGAGAGCAATGAAGACACAACCATCCAAAAAGCAAAGGCCCAGGCAGGCTCAACATCCTGGCCCTATTTTCTAACTACATCCTTTTGGGGTGAGGGAGGGAGGGAAACCCTAGAAGCAAGATACTTCACCCAACACCTCACTGACCCCAGCCGCAGCCCAGCGCACTTCCTTCCCACACTCGCTTCTCGGGCCTCGGAGAGCCCCCTCCTCCTTCCTGATATCTAGGACCACTCAGTCCCCACCTACCCGCTAGTCCTCACCGACCCTGGCCCGAGACGCGCCTTCTGGAGGCCTTGGCTGCCCGCAACTCGGCCCCTTCGGCCACAGGGAGCCAAGCCTCGAGCTGCTGTCGCCAGGGGGTAAGGTTACCACTCTGCTCCCGCGGCCGGCCTGCGACCCGGCCACCTGCAGGGCTGGCAGGCGCCCCAGCTTCCCTCCTTCCGCGGCCCGCGCAAGGACCGGCCGGACCCCGCGGCCCCCAGTCAGGAGCGAGAGGTCAGAGCCCCCTGCCACCCCTCGCGACCCGGGACGGACCTCCTCGGTCCCCGCAGCCCCCTGCCGGCTGGCCCCCACCCCGGTTCCCGGCCGTCCCGCGGCGGCAGAGGCCGCCCAGGTGG
>NW_006160167.1:8866-19556 GCF_000334495.1 Tupaia belangeri chinensis | reverse complement strand
GCGGACGGAATCCGACCCCCGCAGTCCTCACACGCCTCCCTGGCTGGCGGGCCGGTCTTGGCGGCGCCCTCCTATGTCCAGGCTGAGGCGCCGGCCGGAGGAGAGCCCGGGAGACGAGCGCGGAGGTCGCCGAGGCGTGGGTCACTGGCCCCGAGCGCCAGCATCCGGGCTTGGCGACCCTTCCCAAGGGCGCGCAGCCTTTGTTCTCTCACCAGCAGCGTCTTCATCTCACTCCCACGGAAACCCCCGTCGTTTTGCCAACCTGGGGTTTGTAGAGAGTTCAAGATTGAAATCTGACGGCCCCGTTAAAATGTGCCGGTCGGGCCTCGCTGACCGGTTTAGGCTGACTACCAACAGTATACTGAGTTGCTGATATTCTAGGGGAATGGTTAAAGTTCTTTTCTTTTTCTCTCTTGGTTTACAGGCAACATAATATTCGCACGGGAGTGTTGCGGATTGTAATGATTATTACGTTAGTAGATTATCTGACATTTTAATGGACATCATGGTGTCCAGAATCCTTATCCCCGCCCCCAACGCAGACTCGCCCTCCTCACCATCACCAAGTTGGTTTCTAATTGGAGCTGTAGGTGACAAGAAAAGGGGGGGGAAGTGTGCTTTTGAATGGGATGTTTTCACTTGACCAAGGCTTCCAGTCTTCCAGAAAAAAATGTTTTCATTCCGTATACAGGTGACGATGAGATAAAATACAAAGTGAAGGGGGCCGCAGGTGGTGTAATGGTTAGGGTCGTAGACTCGCTTATGGCCTACGTGGTTCCAATCCTAAATCCAGGGTCTTGAAATAATTCATCTGAGTATGCTTGAGCACCCTTTCAAAGTCCCTGGAGGAGAATGGAGAAGGGGTTGCGACAGACCATCCCCTCTGGGGGGTGATTTCTCACTTTCCCTTTCTCTCTCTCTGGCAAGCAAGGAAAGAAAGAAATGTAGCCTGGAGTGATCTGGGTGTTCAGTCCTTTCTCTTCATCCTCATTTCAGCTCCTCTCACCTTAGCTTTTCACACTTTCCCTTCCTTATTCTAGTTTCGCATGGCATGTTAAATTTTGTTACTATTCAGTGCTAAATTGTGAACTCATTCTTATGACCATATATTAGCAGTGTGTTAAACAAAATAGGCATCGAATAAGCGAGCATGGACCAAATGAACTGAGTGTATCTAAAGAAAGCAGGTTTTTTAATTGTCATATCATGAAGCTATAATTTAAGCATTAACAGTGACCATAACTATAATAGTTGTACTAATCTAGCCTGTCCGGGTAAGATTCTTGGAGGATTTAGAGCCAGGAAATCCAAAAGGCTGTATTTGACAGCTAGCCCTGAATGATGGTGGACTGTGGAGCAAGTGAAATCTGGCTGGCAGAAGTCTTCTAGAGAGAGAATTATTGTGATGTAAGATTTGCATGTTGCCCTTTACCTTGGCATAGCTAAAAAGTCCGATAAAGCCAACTATTTCTTGTTTTTGAGTCCTACGTCTTTTGAGAATTTGGTAAAAGCTGTGGAAATTGCCCCAAGAAGATTGATGTACATGTAAAGCCCTTCCCATAGGGAAAGTTTCTCAATCTCAGCACCACTGATATTTGGGCTGGATGATTCTTTGTTATGGGGGAGGGGGGTCTGTCCTGGGAGTTGTACGATATTTAGTATCTATCTACTTGATGTCAGTAACACCCCATCTCCAATAAGTAACAACAAAAATGTCGCTAGACATTTCAACTGTTTTCTGGGTATCAAAATCTCTGGTTGAAAGCCACTGCCTAGAGGATGTGGTAAAATGGAAACTTCACATGAAGATTAGTGCATTTGAATTACAAAGGGGAAAAAATAAAGAAAAGGATAAGATTCAACATCTGTGAAGTGACAAACTAAATGAAAGGCGGATGAATTAGCATTACTACCAGCTGGTGTCCTACTTATGTTATAGAAATGTGACAGCAAATGGGATATGAACTCTTTAGAAGGATTTTTATACGTATTTGTGATTTTAATTGTGGTTGCTACAGTACTTCTACAGTTTTTCCTCTTCTGCCTTTTTTTTAAGAAAATGTTTTACTAGAGGGCACTCACTAGGAAGAAAGAGACAGAGGAAGGGAATGTGAAAATCTGCCTCCCCCTGTCCCCACTCCTGCAGTGGGTCACAGTCGCACAGCAGTCCCTTCTTCATTTCTCCCTCTGGGGATTTTTGGGCACATACATACATGCACCCTGCATGTTTATTAAGCCACCAGGTCTGAGATTCAAACTGTGCAACTGACCATGTGGAATCCAGCTGCTTTCCCCACCAGGCCATGGGCTGGTCCCCTCTTCTGCCTTTAGACAATTACTGTTGGTTAATATGTAGTAAGTATGTACCTTTTTAAATTAATTTTTTCAGTTTATTTCCAGAGAGAGAGAGAGAGAAGGACAAGCACTCTTAGTAGAGTCTCATGCCACAATCCCCTCACCTGATTTCCTAGCTAGCCAGGATCATGAGAATACACCCAACACATACAAGTCAACTAGGGAACAGAACTTACCATCTTCCATATGGATCTAGCATCACTCGAGTAGTTTATTATTGCTGTGCCCCCTAGTTGGTCCAGTATGTGCTTATTTTTTTTATCCAAAATCACAATCAGATTAAAATACTTTTCTGATGACTTGAAAGATTTATTTTTATTCTTGTATGATATTGGGGGTATGTGTGTGAAAGAGCTGAAGATTAATATATTATTTCCCCAAATAATAGCTTATTCCACATGACTTTTTTTCAATTTGTCTGTGGTTTGCACATTAGTGTTTAAATATAGTAAAATGCTCACCCAGGGTTTTTTAGAGAGTAAAAGATACAAGATCCTGGTTGTGTAGGGCCTTCTATCTAGTGAGAAGTCATAGCAGCAGCAATAATGATAACTGTAAACTCCAACCAAATGTTTTCTTTGCTGGCTCTTCCTCCTCTACTCCTTACATCTGTTGAGATTTCTCAGTTGCAACCTAGATTTTCTTGTCTTCTCTATACTTTCCCTGAAAAATCTCATTCACTGTGTGAAAAAATTGCAGATGACATCCACATTTCTCTGTAGTTCAAACTTTCTGAGATTTCAAATACCTACTTTCATCTCCACTTTAACATTTTATGGACATTGCACATATAATACCATATTGTATTGAGTCTTAAGGAACTTTGATTATAAGTCATGTTTATGTCCATTATGCCAGCTGAACTATCCATAATGATAAGATACTTTTTTTTTGGAGAGGTTTTTGCTATAGGGTGCGTGTGCTTGCCAGACAGAGAGAGAGACGGAGAGACAGAAAGCGAGAAATCACCCCCCAGGGGGGATGGCCACGCCGCAATCCCTTCTCCTCCGTTCTCCTCTGGGGATCTTGGGCATACATGCACACGTGCCTGACGTGAGTCTTAAGACACCAGGTCTGGGATGCGAACCGCGGGCGACTTCACGGGAGTCCAGCGACATAGCTATTAGGCTAACTGCTGGTCCCAAGATACTTTTGTATCTTGATTTCAAAGAGGCTAGAATAGGTTAATTACCTAACCTTCTTAGATACAACACTGAAAGCATTAGTGACCAAAGAAAAAGAAATGAATATATTGGTGCCAGCAAGTGTAGTAGAGGTTAAGGCACTGATACCAATTCCAATCCACATACGTCCACACAAAAATTTGTACTTAAGGGAACCAGCAGTTAGCGTAATGGCTATGTCGCTGGACTCCCACGTAGTCGACCGTGGTTCGTGTCCCGGACCCGGTGGCTTAAAACTCACGCCGGGCACGTGTGCGTGCGTGCCCAAGATCCCGAGAGGAGAATGGAGGAGAAGGGATTGCGGCGTGACCATCCCCCCTGGGGGGTGATTTCTCGCTTTCTGTCTCTATGTCTCTCTCTGTCTGTCTGGCGAGCGCACGTGCCCTACAGTGAAAATCTCTCCAAAAAAAAAAAAAAAAATTTTGTACTTAAATGTCCAGAGCAGCATTATTTATAGTAGCCACAAAATAGAAAAACCTAAATGTTCATCAGCTGATATCTTGATAAATAACCTGCAGTATATTTATAGAATGAATTATCATTTAGCCATAAAAAGGAATGAAGTTTAGATACATGCTACAACATGGATGAACCTTGAAAACTTTATGCTAAGTGAAGCAAACCAGTCACAAAAGACAGTGTATTGTATCTTTTGATTTATATGAAACCTGTGGAGACAGGAAGTAGACTAGTATTGGTCATCGGAAAAGTCATGATGCATTTTTGCATAGAAAAATATGACACGACTTTTCCAATGACCCAGCAGTTGCCTAGGGCTGAAAAAATTGGGAGATAAGTGGAAATGGGAATGGCTATGAAATTTCTTCAAGAGATAATGAAAATATTTTAAAACCGATCATGGTGATGGTTGCACGATTATGTGACTATACTAAAAACCGTTGAATTGTACACTTAATAATGCTTTTATAAAAAATGTGATTTCCAATAATAAAAAAATGAAGATCTGATATACTCTGCATTGCTATAGCCAAACCTACTTCTCATCCAGTCTACCCTAACTCAGTACATGGATATACCACCCACTCGGATATCCATTTCAACATCCTGGTTGTTAGCCCCACACCTCCCAATAGCTCAGCTCTCACTTCCAATATGTTACTAAGTCATGTTGATTCTACTCCAAAATGAATATTGACATTGTTTACTTTTTACCATCTCCACTGTTACTATTCTCACTCAAATCATTATCTTTCAGCCAGTTTACCTGGGGAGTAACCTACCAGGAGGTGGAGAATTCCTTCAGTTTCCTTTTATTACATTCACCACTAGCAAGCAGAATTTATCTTTAAAAATGCAGAGCTACTCATGATAACTTCTGTGCTTAAAATCTTTAACTGGCAGGACCAGCAGTTAGCATAAAGGCTATATCGCTGGACTCCCATGTAGTCGACCATGGTTCAAGTCCCAGACCCAGTGGTTTAAACTCACGCCGGGCACGTGTATGTGCGTGCCCAAGATCCTGAGAGGAGAAGGGAGGAGAAGGGGTTGAGGCATGGCCATTCCCCCCCACCCCCACGGGAATGATTTTTGCTTCTCTCTATCTGGCAAGCGCATGTGCCCTATAGCAAAAACCTCTAAAAAGGAAAAAAAAAGTCTTTCACTGGCTGTCCATGGCATACAGAATAAAACCCAATATTCAAAACCTTATCTGAGCTCCTCCTAGTCTTTTCTCTTACTATGCTTTAACTTCAATGAGCTTTTAGTTCCTCAAGGCAATCGAGCTCCCTGAGGCCTTGGTATGTGCTGTTCCCTCTCTTGTAGTATGCTCCTCACTATAATAGCTACTTTGCAGTCACTATGCAGCTTCCTGCTTAAATATCACATTCTTGGAGGCCCAGACATAGTGGTGCAGTGCTAGTGCAACGCTCTGCAATGCTGAAGGCCATATAGAGGATTGGGGGAGAGGGGAGGAGTTCCAGGTAGACCTTTACACACCGGGCACACATGTGCATTCCTGTGATCCTGTGACATGGGAGACTTGGAGGAGAAGACTACAATGTAGACCTTGTGGAGGGTCTCTCTCTCTCTATCTCTCATGAAATAATAAATAACTGTTAAAGAAATCACACTTGAGACCAGCAGTTAGCGTAATGGCTATGTTGCTGGACTCCCATGTAGTTGACCATGATTCGAGTCCCGGACCCAGCAGCTTAAACTCATGCTGGGCACGTTCGTGTGTGTGTACAACATCCCAAGAAGAGAATGGAGGAGAAGGGATTGGGATGTGGCCATCCCCCCCGGGGTGATTTCTCGCTTTCTGTCTCTCTGTCTCTCTCTGTCTTTTTGGCGAATGCATGCGCCCTATAGCAAAAACCTCTCCAAGAAAAAAAAAATCACACTCAGTGAAATCTTTCTTCCTGAGGTCCTTCCTTCAAGCCCCATCCAAATGTGGAATTTTTCCATTATATTTACTTCTAAAATAATGACATACAATAGTTACATTGTGCTTTTCTACTAGACACTGTTAAACGTGCTTTATACATTTTGATTAATTTAACTCTCAATAACTCTTAGGTAACTAAGGTACAAAATGGTTCAGTAAGTTACTCATGATTGCAGAGTTAGAGTAGGCTTCTGGCAGCTGGGTGTGTCTACGTGCCCAAGATCCTGAGAGGAGAATGGAGGAGAAGGGATTGGGTGTGGCCATCCCCCTGGGGGTGGGTGATTTTTCACTCTCCCTCTCTCTGTCCATCTTTCTCTCTCTCTGGCAAGCACATGCACCTATGGCAAAAACCCTAAAAAATAAAAAATATATTAAAAATTTAAAAATCCCAAGATGGCAGCTGCAGTACCCTGAAGATCAGCCAGAACAGTTTGCTGCAGGAGTAATTTCAAGCAAATGAAACTGGCAGAATAGCTTCTGAGTGTGAATTTACATAGAGATATCATAACTTGGATTGAATTCATAATGAGGACATTGAAGGAAAAAAACAGAATAAACAAAACAATTATCAGTGACTGAGAAGATTAAAAGTTGTGCAAGACGAGTAATCATAATGCTGCAGTGAATAGTATGTACACAGTGACAATGATGTAAATATGGATCTAACCACAGTTCTAACTACAAATAGAACTTGATTAGGAGGATAGGGGACTGAGAAGTCTATATGTGCACTGGAGGCAAGTGGGGGGAGGTGTTGAAAGACAGCCAATTTCTCATCTACTGTAGAGGGAAATCCACAGAAAATACCTAAAACTGAGGGGAAAAATTCAAGAAATAGTGCTATAAGAAGGTTATTTGGAGATGAGTAGACCAATATTAAAAGAGTTGATTGAAAGAATGGTCAGTAGCTGCCAACAGGTGGGAAACAGTGCTTTTCATAACTCGTGTCATAGGACTAGTGAAAATTTTAAACGGTGTGCATTTTCATCATGGTAAGATAAAATAAAAATAAATTCACCAAATGAATTTTTATTTCTGATAACTGCCTGACCATGCTGTGTCATGGCAGTTTAAGTGCATTCACAGTGCTTTGTATTTCAGAAAGAAAAATGACTAAGTCCAGGTGTTATAGTAAGTCCACATATTACTAGCATGCTTGGCATCTCCCTGTAATTAGAATCTCTACTTTTCATTCCAGATGAGGACATGCCTCTCATTCCACCATTCCATTTACTTAGCCCTCTTTGTACCACCCTTATTATTAGGCTCTCATGCAGCTGAAGGAACTTGAAAGAAGAGAATATCCAGACTTAATGTGCCTATCTTTGCTGTCTTTCTATTATTATTCTTTTATTAAAATTTATTTTATTTAACTTTATTTTATTTATTTATTTCAGTTTGACCAGAAAGGGAGAGAGAGAAAGTGAGAAAGCAAGCCACTAGGTTCTGAACTCAAACTGTAATCGGCCATGTGGGAGTCCAGTGCCCTTAACAACCACACCACCTGGTGGCCCCATCCATTATTATTCTTAAGCAAGGGGAAAAACAAAACAAGAAAATTAGGACTCAAATAGCCATAGTGGCAGGCATTGCTAGGATGCTAGGCTCTACAGGTTGGGACCACCTGGGAGTCCAGGGTTCAAACCTATAATCTCAGTCATTTGGGGAGGGAGTGGCAGGAGGACTAAGAAATCTTGGTCAATATAGGCAATATGGAAAGATCCTGTCTAAAAAAGAGCCCAGCACAGTGGTCCACACCTGTAGTCCCAGCTGGGAGGCTGAGGCATGAAGATGACAGCAGGACCATGTCTTTAAAAAAATTTTTAAAAGAGCCAGCTGTTGGTGCAATGGTTAAGGTGGCTGAATCCCACATGACTGACTGTGCTGTTTGAGTCCTGGACCCATCAGCTTGAAAAACACACTGAGAGCCTGTGAAGGCATATCCAACATCTCAGGCGGAGAATGAAGAAGGGACTACGGCATGGCCATCCCCCATCACTTTCTCTGTCTCCCCAGTGAGCACATTACTCTATACTAAAAATATATACATATGAGTGTGTGTGTGTATACACTATTAGAGCCTATTATATATATTATATACACACACACATATAGTATAGTCCAGTATGCTATATAGAACATATATATAATATTTTTATAATATATATATATTTCTTATTCTATTCTCCAGTCAAGAGTTCATAGTGGTGTTAATTGGACGAGAGATTTTGTCTTTTTTTTTTTTTAAGAATTTTTTAATTTAATAATTTTTTTTATTTGACCAGAGAGAGAGAGAGAAAGTGAGAAAGCAAGCTTCCAGGTCTAGGTCTCAAACTGCAGTCAGCCATGTGAGAGTCCAGTGCCCTATCCACCACACCACCTGCTGGCCCCACCTGGGCAGGATCTTTAAAAGGGAATAGACAGCATGGGTGGGGATGAAGAAAGGACAGCTTTTGCCTTCTTTCCCTCCTACTTCTTGCCTGGAATTCAGACATTAAGATGCAAGAGCAAGCAGTCACATTGTGACTTTGAACTTGGAAGCAATGAGAAAAAGGTTGGCAAAACAGGAGAACAGAGACCAGGCCACTGAAGTATTGCAACACCAGAGCAGCCCAGGACAGCCTTCCTTTGGCTTTTGTTTTGTTTTTGTTTTTTTTTGTTTTTTTTTTTTTTCAGTGTGTTTAAGATACCTCAGTTAGGTCTCTGTGTCTGGTAGCTATAAGTACTTCTTGTCTGCTACACAGGATTATGTATAATTGCATAAAATAGTTAACAAACAGGACCCACAGATGGTGTAATGGTTACATCACTGGACTCCCACAAAGTTGACTGTGATTTGAGTACTGGACCCAGCAGCTTAAAATTCAAGCCAGACACATGAGCATGCGTGCCCAAAATCCCAAGAGGAAAATGGAGGAGAAGGGATTGCAGCATGGCCATCCCCTCTGGGGGTGATTTCTTGCTTTCTGTCTCTCTCTCTCTCTCTCTCTGTCTCTCCAGTGAACACACACACTATAGCAAAAATCTCTCTCTAAAAAAAAAGGATTAACAATCACCAATAGAGACTTGGTTTAGTAAATGATGTCACATCATGATCACTAAACCTGGGACACTTTCTTTCCATTCCTCAGAGGAATTTATCCTATTCTCTCACACAAAATCATTAAAATAACAATTAGAAAAAAAAACAGTTACCCATCCCCAGTCCCATGATACACCTAATGACATATGCGTTATATTTGAAATCATGTAAAAATATCTGTATATATAGGGGACCAGCAGTTGCCATAATGGCTATGTCACTGGACTCCCAAGTAGTTGACCTCGGTTCGAGTCCCGGATTCAGTGGCTTAAACTCACGCCGGGCGCGTGTGTGTACATGCCCAAGATCCCGAGAGGAGAATGGAGAAGGGATTGTGGTGTGGCCATCCCCCAGGGAGGTGATTTCTTGCTTTCTGTCTCTCCATCTCTCTCTGTCTTTCTGGTGATCCCTATAGCAAAAAAAAAAAAAAAAAAAAAAACTCTCAAAAAAAATCTGTATATAAAAGAAAACACTAAAATCTGATCTACTAAAATAAAGTAGAAACTTAAACTTGCAAAATCATGATTTTTAAATATACTGTTTTAAAAATTATCTTTAACATTGTCGCTTCATTCTTCGAATTAAAGTACTAAAGAATTTTTTTACTGTTGAGTGCTCCAAATCAACTGCTTTGCTGTTTAGTTGCTACTAAACATGCTCCTATTTTGCCCGGGAGACATAGAGTATATAGTTCTTAAATATATGAAGCCATCTTTCTCAATGACAAGGAGTATTTGAGCACAGGAGAAATTATAACCCAAATTCACATTTCTTTTTTTTGTTTATTTATTTGTGTGTGGGTGGGTTTTTTTTGTTTTTTTGTTTTGTTTTGCTATAGGGCACGTGTACTCACCAGAAAGATAGAGACAGAGAGAAAGAAAACGAGAAATCAACCTCCAGGGGAGATGGCCACCCCACAATTCATTCTCCTCCATTCTTCTCTTGTGATCTTGGGCTCACACCCACACGTGCTCGGCGTGAGTTTAAGCCACCAGGTTTGGGACTCGAACCGTGGTCGACAACATGGGAGTCCAGTGACATAGCCATCATGAATTTACATTTCTTAAAAGAAGACGGGGGAAGCAAAGACATCTTGAATTTGGTCAATTACTGGGGCTACCTGAAGAGGGCACCAGAGTGAGGGGGGAGGGACTCTTCAGGCTTGTACCACCTGGAGGCATGATTGCACCACAGGGGGCACCTCCCTAGTTCACAGTTCTGCTTCTTCAATCAGTAGCACGAATCCAGCCACAGGGGCACATGCTGTTAAGATGTTGTGTTCTACAGGCTGGGAGTACATGGGAGGCCCATGTTCAATTTCTCCCACTCAATCTGAAAGCTAGGGGTGGTGGTGTGTGCCTTCTCCATTTCTTGTCTGCAATTTCTACATTATGGCGAGACTGTAAACAGTCATACTGTGACTTTGAACTTGGAAGCAATGCAAAAAAGAATGACAAAACAGAACTAGTCCACTGAAGTCTTGCAACACCAGAGCAGTCCTGAACAGCCTATGTTTGACTCTTTTTTTTTTTTTTTTAATAGATTTTCACTGTAGGGCGCGTGCGCTTGCCAGACAGACAGAGAGAGACATAGAGACAGAAAGCGAGAAATCACCCCCCAGGGGGGATGGTCACGCCGCAATCCCTTCTCCTCCATTCTCCTCTC